>NW_026929885.1:0-111035 GCF_032062105.1 Saccostrea cuccullata
TTAGAAGCAAAATTTATGCGTGAAAAGATCTTCAACTCAACTTTCAGATATATCGATGACATATTGTCAATTAACAATGGTTATTTCCACTCCTACATGAAGACTTATTTGTATCAACTCGAGGTCAATATATATAAAGATCAGGTCAATATCTGGAAACTTGTACAATATTAGGCATTCTGACTGTAGAGACAGGAGAACACTAGAAGGATATTCGGACAAAGAAATGAATGGACAGATAAAAATAAGTTTCCAACCGTTTTATACCCTGTGATCTAAACAGTCCTATTGGGTTAATTTACTTACTTACATAAATTAAGATATCCTTGAAAAATAGATTAAACCTTTGCAGCGAACTGCAAGAAATATTTCAACACCGAGATAGAAGTAGACCTATAATAAAATTGAACATTATTTTAATATT
The DNA here is from genome assembly GCF_032062105.1 of Saccostrea cuccullata. Classification (NCBI taxonomy): domain Eukaryota; kingdom Metazoa; phylum Mollusca; class Bivalvia; order Ostreida; family Ostreidae; genus Saccostrea; species Saccostrea cuccullata. The sequence continues at coordinate 425 of NW_026929885.1, forward strand.
CGCGCTAAGCTTCAAAATCCATGACGATTTTCTAGACAATAAAATATTGACCGAGAAACAATTCATAAATAGTTATGATGAATCGGATTTCTTTAACTTCGAAAGCGTCTACATTTTGACTGATACCCTTTAGGAAAGTTAAAACGCCATCTTTTTTGTAAAGAAATTACAGTAACATTCATTCAATAAATTTTATACTTGTGCAATGGATCATTAAGATGAGACAACAAATTAAAGACTTTATATTCATAATTAATTTCGATTCTTAAAACATTGCATAAAAAGAATACATTACAGGAAAAAGGCAATTTTTGTGATTTGATTTTCTCCATAAAGTACGGAAGTCCAATAGTGCAAACCAAAAATATATAAAGAAAAACGAAATTAATATATAAAGAGAAACGAAATTATTAAATAAAGAAAAAAACGAAATTTATATATAAAGAGAAACGAAATTATTAAATAAAGAAAAACGAAATTAATATATAAAGAGAAACGAAATTATTAAATAAAGAAAAACGAAATTATTAAAAAAAAGAAAAACGGAATTATAAAAAAAAGAAAAAAGAAATGATTTAATAAAAAGGAGAGTGAGGGAGAAAGAGAAAATATCAACTGAAACAAATACTTCAATCTAATGTTTGAAGTAAATTGTCAATAATTGTTTAACGGTATACTTAATTTGTTGATGTGTGGCATTATGCATAGAGGATCAAGAGGGTGGCTGTTTCTGCTTGATTAAAATTAATGACATCCAATTCAAAGAGCGCTTGAATCGCTGAAAGGTCAAGACCCTGCGTATCGTATTATAAAATTCCCTCTGAGATAAGCCTAGCGCCCCATCTATATATTCATAAATAACGGGTTGTTGAAACAATAACGAGGATGATTTGATTGTGCATATAGGCAACACCCATCAGCAACGCAATACCCGACACACTGCTGTGATTTTTCTTATTTCTCTTTCATTTTGACATCGTTTTGAATAAGTTGTTGCTTATCAACATTAATGTTTTCTCAGCAGTGTGTTTCGGTGGTTTTATATCGTATTGATGTATTAAAAATCTAAATCACGGCCCCACCTTCATCAGGGATCCGGCCGTAATTTTTATTGAGGCAAAATAGCATTTGTTAGCAAATCACCAATACTTTTATGCTTAGCATATGCAATCATTGGTTTTGTTTGATTTGCTTTATTTCTAATTTAGTAAACAATTATTAAAATCTACTTCTTGTAACCACTTTGACTCGTTTTACTTTTTGCACCTGTTCTCTTTAAACAATTTTTTAATATGTCAAACAAACCCAAGTCCGATCGATAACGTATTATTTTACACCTTTTTTTTAATGAATGTATTGTGCGATAGTTGAATAATGGATAAGGGAATTTCCTGAATGTTAAAAATTCAACAATACGAGTTGTAAACTACGGAATCTTAACGTTCATGTTTTCTTAAATAGTTGTGCAATTAGATATCAAAGGTTAAATTCGTCCAATCCATGTATTGTAATGGATACGTTTTCGATTAAGGAAAAGGTGAATATAAAGGCAAACATCACACTTGTTTATTGTCGAAACAAAATCAGGTCTATCAGACGCGGTGCACTAATGATTTATGGGTTCAGACCCTTACCGTGCACCTCTATAAATTCCGTATTTTTGTTTCAGTTTTTCTACTTTTAATAATTTCGTTTCTCTTTATATATTAATTTCGTTTCTCTTTAAATATTAATTTCGTTTTTCTTTATTTAATAATTTAGTTTCTCTTTATATATTAATTTCGTTTCTCTTTAAATATTAATTTCGTTTTTCTTTATTTAATAATTTCGTCTCTCTTTATATATTAATTTCGTTTTTCTTTATTTCATAAATTTGTTTCTCTTAATATATTAATTTCGTTTTCCTTTATTTAATAATTTCGTTTCTCTTTATATATTAATTTCGTTTTTTCTTTATTTAATAATTTCGTATGCGTTTCTCTTTATATATTAATTTTGTTTTTCTTTATATATTTTTGGTTTGCACTATTGGGCTTCCGTAATAAAATACCCACTAGTTCTGCAACACAAATTGTCAAATATATGAAAGTATTTGATAATGTTATGAGTATTATTTCTTCGAGAATATGTGGAAAATACCGTATAAGTGGAAATTTTAGCGAGACGCAAATTTAGCAATTTCTCCTTTAAGATTGGTATTCTATTTTTAGCGAGAAGCAATTTTAGCGATTTAGAATTCTCATTAAAGAAGCAAGTGCAAATAACACGCCCTTTAATTTAAGCGATATTCCTTTTTAAGCGATCTCAACAGCCCCGCTAATAATGCCAAAATGAAATCCTCGCTGTCTACTTATAAGTATGTAACCTAGTAAATAAATTTGCCGAGAAAAAAATATTTTTGAAAAACAATTATTGACAAGCAAGTTGATGAAACAAGAATATCAGCGGTCTCGTTTGAAGTCATCATTTCGTAAATTCTATGGTCGATACAATGACCTTGTCAGCAAATACAATTTATCATTGAATGAAATGCTGACTGACGTTTTTCATACCAATTGTTAGTCCATTATTTATACACTGAATTGACCACGGATTTTTTCCGTTATATCCTGATTATGACAACGAGCACACGGCGGGTGTGACCGGTCAGCAGGGGATGCTCACTCCTCCATGGCACCTGATCCCACCTCTGATGTTTCGGAGGTCCGTGTTTGCTCTGCTCTTATTTTATATTTTTGTTTAATGGACGTTGAGATTGAATACTGTTTGTTATTTCCATATCCTTCTTACAGATAAACTCTTAATACTTAGAAGGTATAGCAAACACTTTTAAATATTGCGCGCGAAATTTGAAGGAAAATTAGAATGTGTGAGGACCCAGCAGTGCGTCCTAGGTTCACGTAAACTGTCTCTGTGTTAGCAATGACTTAAGTAAATGTTTGCATTTATAAGACTGAGTAAAGAACACGGTAGGAACACTAAAGCTACATGGGAGAATGCAGTAATGTGACTTTGGATGATGAAAACTATCAGTTTTAGAATTCTCATTGTGGAATATGCACATATAAATTCATGTAACTACGTATAGCACATCCTTTGATATCGATATTTTCAGTTACGCCGGTTCCATCAAGCCCCGATCTTACGACATTTTCGACCCTGCATAGCAACTGTATAATGCACAGAAGGTGAGAGGATAAAGTAGAATGAATTCTAATTCAGAAGATTAACTTAGCATTAGAACTTTTACTTACATTGGTGGTTATTTAAAGAACTCATCCTGGGCAAGGCACTAGAAAATAGAACTGTGTTGAATCTAGAATATGTGTTAATGACTTGTAAATGTTCCAATATCTAATGGTTAAAAAACACTCAAATGACCAAAGATACCAGCTACAGAAATCTGAAACCTCTTGGAATGTTTTGTGTCTTTAACCAGATAGAAACACTGTTAATAAAAATTATATACTATAAATTTACTTATATATACATTAATATATTTCATGATAAATTTCTTTCTTTTTCTTTGAAATATTAAAAATCAAAGAACAAATGTTTAAACAAAAAACACGAGGAGTACAATGATTTTTAATTAAATTATTTACTATGCACAAACTATCAAGTAAAAAGTATTTAACACCAATTTATTTTTTATTTTAAGTTCTAATCAAATATTTAAACAAAATTAATTGATAAATTAAATCATTTACTATACATTTTTTTTTTCAAGAACATTAATCTAAATGTATACAATAAAACATTTGTATTTAGCCGTTTTTTATAGTATGGAATTCGTAATAATAACCCATAGTATAGAAGGATCCATTTAAAAACACGCATATTCGTCAAAGTTAAATGTATTTTACACCAATTTATTTATTTTAATTCCTAATTAAATATCTAATCAAATCACCTTCCAGCAGTCGATTGTCCACAAGGTAATTTTCTATTCTGTGAAAAGTTGAAAAAGGATGCGTGTCTTTCATTGTGTTGTTCCGGAAGAAATTGTAAACATTATCATCATGAATATTCATGTTTATGACGCCAGGTGACCTTGAGGCCTACCCATAGTAAAATTCCTCATGTGTGTAATTTAAAACGAAACTACTTGAAAATAGGATTTCCTTCGTTCAAAGAGAAAGGGTGGATATATTTGTTGTATATGCCCGATCGGAATCGAGTGATGACTAAGAGTTAAAGTAAGCAATGGCAAATAGCCCTTTTTAATTTACCTTAAAGTCTGAAATTCTGTTGTTGATATCTAAAAGGCATGGAAGGAAGTTAAAAGGTAAATAACTCTAGTCAGGTACTCCTATTTGTTAGTGTGTAAATATTTTAAAAAATAAAATAAGCAGTTTAACGTATAAGAACACATATTTTTAAGGTTCAAAATCACAAAATTAAGGAATCTATATTATGTACATGTAAGATCAACTTTGTTAAGATTGTACAATGTTTATGGGGACAAAAAAGAATACGAACGTTACGTTAGTTATCAAATTCAGTGATTTTTATCAAGGGTTTGTTTAAATCAGACTGCTGTACTTGACTTTTAAAAGAACGTTATATGCGTTACCAGGAGGTAAACATGACATTTAACAGATATAGACACATAATACTTATTATTTTACTGTAATGTGTACTATCGATATTCCACTAAGGGAGGGGGGCATAAATACCAAAATTCAAAATTTACTTTGATTCAAGGTTTTAAAAGTATCTTTATTTTCAAATCAAATGAACTGCTCATACCCTTTTTATTGAGGAGTGCGTTTAATAAAAAAACAGCAATGAATATACCAATAAAATAATAAGGCCACATATGTTAAATTTTAAGAAGTAGAAGAAAACCCTTTTTTCAAGGAAATCTGACGAGAGAGAGAGACACACACACACAGAGGGAGAGAAACAGAGAGAGAGAGTATCATGCATGTCATACATTTATATGGCAATTAAACAAGAAGTTCAAAGTTTCATTTTTTTCCTCCTAGCGTTATTTGTTTAATTAGAGTGACTTAAAACGCTTTTCTTGCTGTTTACATACATGTGTATAGAATGTGTAAAACCTTAAATCACTTTGCATCACACATTGTGCACATATTTGTTTTAGTAATTTAGTTTATTTCTAATGGCGTAAATTCTATTTAAAGGTTGATTTATCATTTCATCGGTTGATTTTATTAATCTTATATTTTCCTGGTGTTTTCTCAGGTAGGCCGCTGCCCAGAAGTTTCATTAAATAATGCAATATGTTGTTTAAAAAATGTATCATTTTCTGTATGTTTCAATATTTACTGTTTCAACGAATAGATGTAATATTGAAAAAACTTTTTGATGCGGTGGGTCGTGAACAGTTAGGTAAAATGAATAAGATCTTTTAAAAATTGCCTCAAAAGAATGTCATCTGGGTGTATGATTTATTCATCAACTCATTGTCTGCATTGTATTCCCTCGCAAAAGGCTCGAAAATATTAAGCAAAGGCCTAGTGTATTTCGTTCTATAAAACAAAAAGATTAATGGATGGGCATACAACATATTAATGAAACTTAAAAGAAAAGGGAATCCGAAATTAGATAACAATTTTCAGGACATGCATGTGTTTTAAGGACAGATGATACAAACAAACTGTTAACAAAGACTTTGAAAATAACAACTTGGGGCATGTTTAAATTAGTAAAATAAATAACTTTTACCGCTTAGTTTTTAATATTTTATTTAAAATAGCACAAAAATGGAATTTGAAGTGAAAAATATTAGTATAGATTGATAAGGATGGTTTCAGAAGGACAGACTTTTGAGCATCACAGAAGGTTTACAATTTTTTTATATTCTAGAAATTTATTATTTTCCTCATTTGCAATGAAATTAGGCCAAAAAATATGTACCAATCCAGGCATTCATTTTTTGTTTGTATCATCTGTCCTTAACTAAAAGAGTATAAGTTTGTGAAATTATTAAAATAAATCATTGAAAAGCATTTTTGTTTCCTTCCGAGCACAGAGGACATTAATTAAGAAATAAAGTCCGCGTTTTCGTGAATGTTGCAGAATAACCTCCGAGGTCGAGAAATGTTGTTTGAAATTAAATATATCAGCCGAGGCGTTAGCCGAGGCCTTTATATTTCAAACAACATTTCGAGACCGAGGAGGTTATTCTGCATCATTAACGACAACAAGGACTTCATTTCTATTCTACCAAGGGCGATAAACACAGTCGATTGTTTCCTCTATAGAGAAACGAATTAGGTCACCATGTCTCCAGAGGGAAAATTTGTTTGCTTACCTTTGTATGGAATGCAGACGATTTGAGCTTACGTTGCCTTAAAAATAGCCTTCATAAATTACAAATTTGTTCGTTATATGTATTGATTTATTTTAATAAATATACAATAACAAAATCATGATCTTATTTTACTGCTAAAATCACATTGTTTAATGTGTAGGGAGGTCCGTGGAATAGCCCCGCTTAGCTATCAAAACCGACATTCATCAGCAACTTGATGCAATTTACAGTGTTTTTACTGCAAAAGACGACACATCGATGCGGTCTAAACAAGTATTTTATTCTACAGCCAAACATGCATTTGAATTTTTCAGATTTAGTACGTGTTTCTGATCTGATAATTTTTTGATGACGTTCATGATTTATTGGAGAATAATGTCCGGCGGCTTCCTTTGAAGTTTTCAATTACCGTGGTAGAATTATTGAATATCCCCCGTAAACTTTTTATGTGAACATTTTGTCTTTAGCAGAAAATGTAAAATCAATTGGTAGCGGAATCTGTTGGGTATTATATATGACCTGTTCTTGTGAGGTTCCATGTGCCTCGTTACAATAAGGTTGTAGATATGTAAAAATGGCAGTTTCTTAAATCCAAACATAATTTTTCTTCATATTTCTTAAGAAATCTCAATCTAACATTATTGATCAAGATTGATAAAATTGATTATTTAGGAAATGAACGTGGAGTTAAAACCAGTGACGTCATGTCCTACAAACGCCAGTTCGTGGCTTAACAATGGCATTAAGTTACAGTGTCCTAATGATACACTAGGAAGGAACCTGTACCAGTGTGTACCTAATGATGAAAGATCTTCACTTGTGGAATTTTGTCTTCAAGGGAGTATTGGCAGATATGGAGCAAGTAAGTCAGCTTATTCTTCTTGAATATAAGTAAACAATATTGTAATTTGATTTTTATTCTGCTCCTGTAAATGTATTAATTTACAAAAATATGATTTATTTAATTTAAAGATTTGTGCCCTTTTGCTGTATCCACTGGACACCTGGACGCTCTCAACTGCTCAACGTTTCTCAGTGGTTGTCCAGAAGAATCCTACAATACAAATGAAGTGTATAAATGTAATTATAAGCATTTTGTTGCATATAAAATATAACTGAAAAAAATATTTTAATCGCATTGCCTTAATATTCCGTTGAATCAACGTTTCAGATCACGCCTGCTTAGAAATAAATCCAGAGGAAAAATGCTATTTTGCAAATGAAAACTGTCCAAATTATTCAATGTAAGGCACTTTTACTTTTTATGCTATATTGTTAATCAGCCTTTAAAATATTTTACTAACTGTAATTATCGGACTCTAAAAAAGAAACTCTTCCCTCAAAATCAAATTAATTTTCAGGTCAATTTCACAAAACACTACCTATGTATTTCAACCGGAGGATGATAATACAGCAATTATTGCTGGTGTTGTTTCCACTTTCATCATAGCTCTGCTTGTTCTCGTAGTTTTATATCTCATTTACCGTAGACGCCGAAGGCACCGTCGACGTAAAGAGAAAAGAGGTAAGTAAAATGCATTGCTCTTTTATGTCGGTCCACAAGGATAATTTATACTCTACCAAATAATGAGCTTTTTTATTATGCACAAGAATTGGATTAAGATCGTGACAGTTTTGTTTTTTTTAAACTACATTAATTATGCAATTATCGGTGTACAAATCTTTGAAAATTAACAACTTGATTAACCTTTTCGAACAACAAAATAATCTTTTTTTAGATTACCTTTTCCCATGCACCTTCAAAATATAAGGGAAAAGGTCTGACCAAAATTACTTACAGCGTGTGACGATATCATTAGAATTTATTAACTCGGCTTATACATTTACAACCACTGAGTACTTTCTCTTTTATTTTTTAAGAGAACCCATTGCCGTTAATCGGTGCATGAACAATGCTAAGCGACCAACGTGCGAAGATTTCTAGAACAATTGTAATTCCATCCGTTTTGAATACAATTATATATTCATCTTAAATGCTATATTTAAAGAAATTTAATCTTATTTTGAATGATTTTTAATATAGATGTAAATATTAACAATAAAATGCTTTCTTTGTTCGTAAGTACGGGAATTAACGTCGCAGCTATTGCAGAAACAATTACATAACTACATAACCTGCTTACGCATTGTATCTTTTATCGGCAACTCCTCTCATACCACTGAATGAAATTTGATGAATTTATTACAGATTCTTTATTACATGTTGCCATTGTACACGTCTTATTTTACTTTTTGAATCGACACATAATTTGGATTTCCCACAGCAAAACAAGGACACTGCCATTATATTCATATGATAGGTGGGGGTATCATTTAATTAGTGAGTTCATTGCTCAAAGTACATCTAGTTTGAGACTTCCTTATGACTTCTTTGTGTATATCGCTTCGAAATCCTTAGGATGCCTTAACTCAACTTTTGAAGGAAAATGATTTATTTTAATTTAAAGAGACATTTAAAAGTTCTTTTTGTATTGAAAAAAAGCAATGAAACAAAATACTTTTGTTTCAATTTTATCAAGACATTTTGAATTAATTTCTCTTAAAAGGAATATAGAGACCCTTTGAATATCTAAAATGAAACAAATGAATGCAAATTTGAATTCAAACCGCCTTCGAGAACTAAACAGATATTATCAATAAGAAACTCGGGAATCTTTTTAAATCAACTTCAGAATTATTGCATGTAAAAGTGGTTACGTATTATCATCTTTTAAGTAATAATTCAGAAAGTGTTGAAAAGACATGGCATATTTTGATGGTCAGTATTTACGTGATTAGTATTTTCATTTTCTATTATCTTTACATGATTAAAGCTTATTCTAAATGTTAGTTTTTTATCGTATTGGATACTCATCAAGTCAAATAAATTTAAAAAAAAATAAATTGTGCAGGGGTCCGATTTTTATTTATATTTCATGCAGACAACAATTACTTCGGGAGAGGATAACGTTTAAAAGTATATCGTTTATGTTCGAAAAAAAAATCCTTGAGAATTTAAGATCTTTCTTTTGCTTTTGAAAACTTATCCACAAGATCTTCACTAGACTACTTTTTGCTTTTAATAGAATCATGCTTTAACCGCCAAAACAAGTCTTATTATAAAACTATAAAACATATAGCGATTCTTCTTTACGATATTTGGTGTGGGTGGTTCTACCATTTTTACACTGACTGAACATGCAAGTTGTTTATCCTTTTGAAACAAAGTCAATGATATATTTAGACCGTAATAATATACCTGATACCATTGTTTTCATCCTTGATTTAGCAAACGAATCTCATTGTGATTGTGATTGCTGAATAATCGCGCTGATTAATATTAATCAATTTTATAGTTATAAATATAAGACGTAATATGAATACAAAATATGAACATCCACTATTCTGAGTTTCTTCGTAAACATTACCTGTAATTACTATTCAGCAGCTTTTACTCTATTATCTCACCTTCACAAGGTCGAGATGAACGTATGCTATACCATCGGCGTCAGAGTCGATGTCGGCGTCCTGGTTAAAGTTTAAGGAGCAGGTCCATTCCCAAGTAACTATAAACCCTAAGGCTACCTGGATCAAACTTGCATGATGATGCATCTATGAATAAGGCACTACCAGACTTGATTTGGATGCTGAATTTGACCTATATTCTCCAAATGAGTGACAAGGTTAAAGTTTTAAGAGCAGGTCTATTCCCAAGTAATTTTAAGCCCTATCTAGACTAAATTTTTGGAGCAAGTCCATTTCCAAGTAACTTTAAGTTCTACCTGGACCAAACTTGCATGGGTGATGCATCTAGAGATGGACACCACCAGACTTGCTTCGGATACTGGACCTGGCCTACACTTTTCAGATAAGCCCTACCTGGACTAAACTTGCATGGAGGATGCATCTAGGGATGGATACTACTGGACTTGCTCCGGATGCTGGATTTGACCTTCATTTTCTAGATAAGTGACTAGGTTATTCCATATAAACTCTGGTAATATAAGCCTTACCTGGACCAATCTTGCATGCATGATGCATCTAAGGATGGCCTATCGAAACTTGTATCAGATGATGTATCTGACCTACATTTTCTAGACAAGGTTAAAGTTTTTTAGAACAGGTCCATTGCCAAGAAACCATCAGCCTCGATCTACCCAGACTAAGCTTGCATGGATGATGCATGTAGGGATGGACACCAGCAGACTTGTTTCAGATACTGGATCTGACCTAGTTTTTGGCATAGGTCAATCCCAAATTAACTTTAAGACTTATTTAAATAGAACATGGTTGAATATTACTGTTAAGAAAATATGATGAAAGATTTGCATTACTTTAACTGATAACATTCGACGAGGTGAGCTTCGTAATCTTTGATTACCTATGTTTTATAATAATTTCAGGGAGTGAAGAAGAAGAAAGAGTCCCTTTGTTTACTATAGGTAAGAATTAATAGATGAAATATTAAGATAGAAACCATTTTTGTTTTCCTTCTTTCGAACGTTTTGTTAAAGATATATATGACGATAACCTTAATCAGCTTTTAACTTACCATATTGAAATTGAAATTGATTTGAATTAAAGAAAAGACCATAAACTATTTTAGATATAAAGCAGATTTTATCTTTAATATTATAGTTTTTTTTCTCCCGAGATAGCTGGCTAAATGACTACATAATTAGTTTTCCACCAATGGGGAAACCTCACCATACAGCAGATTTTCCGCCACATTAGGGCTTTATGTTAAGATTTTTACCAAGAGACCAATAAAATATATCCCTCAACTGAGCACACATAGTAGAAAAAAAGCACAGATCTGTTCGGTATTGAACAGATGTAGGGAGGGGGTGACACACTTACATTTACACTTCCTCGGGGCTTTTATCTTGTAAAGAAGAAGACTTTGAACATATTTTTGCAAACTCCATTGTGAAACTTTAATCCTCTTTTGTGGCCTGGCCTTACCTCCAGAGATTACTATATTAACCACTTTTGTAACTAAAGGTTGTAATGAAGTTTTTACATAGGTTTTATTTCTCCATTGCGATTCTTTTTAAGAGATTTTTTTAAAAGATGTCACTAAGTTCTCACGAATTTTTAATTATCTCCCCTTAAAAGATAATATGTCACTACCTGTAAACATTCTATATTTCGCTTAACATATACTCAAGGATTCTCTTTGATACATGTAAATTTGGTTGAAATTATACTTGGTCTTGTGGTTTTTGAGAAGAAGTGGAAATATGACAGGTTGTGGTTTTTGAGAAGAAGTGGAAATATGACAGGTTTTTCGATAACAGACGAAAGAACGACATAGGGACGCCGAATACTCGGAAAAGAAGCTCATTGAAATTGAACCTCTGGATCAGAGGATATAAAACATGTCTGGTGAGCGTGTAGGTTCTGTTTCAATGTTTTGAACTTTATTTACATTTACATCTTTATTTTATATGAATTATATAGAAACAGTAATCAAGCTAATTGATTCAGTCAAAAGATACAGAGTTTGAGCAAAGAAAAACTGGCCTCTTATGACATCAGATACTTTATTTGTCAATAACGTTCCTTGTTTTTAGAAAGTCTTCGTGCGTAAAGCATGCTCCTGTGAGTTTTCAACTTAGAGGAATAATCTAAATAGAATTTTATAATTAGCTGTCTGCAAGTGATATCACATAAATGAGGAAAGTTGAAGAAAGAAAAATTATCACGTTTATCATTAGTCTTGTTGTTGGATTTCCATTACCGTATTTCCTATTAAAATATTCAAATATAAAACACATTTAAAAGACTCCTATTGTCTTTTATTTAGAAATGGTAGGAGAATATGGTATTTCTCAAATAAAAATGTCCAGTACAGTGAAACAATATATTTTAAACAATTAACATAAGGATTTCTTTGGGGAAAATTAATTCTATATCAATTAAACGAATATCTCTTAAACAAATACATTTTAACTACAGTAAAACTCGATTATCATGAACAGTAATAAAGCAATTCGAAGAAATAGCAAAATTCATTAAAAAGAAATAAATTACAGATAACAGAATTGATTTTGAGTCCTATTATCGTTTATCACCTACTTAAACAAAGTGATTTTTCACAGATTCATTATAATAGAATTTTATTAAGCACCTCATATATTACTCTCTCATCTGAAACATTTTGCCAGTCTACAAGAGCCAATCATTGTCGGATCGGGTTCATAAAACTTATATAGTTCCTATATTTGAACAATAACTTTTTTATTAAACAGCATTATTTTTATGCCCCCGTAAATGAAGTTAGGGGGGTATATAGTTTTTGTCGTGTCCGTCTGCCCGACCGTCTGTCTAGCTGTTTAACTGTCTGTCTGTCTGTTTGTCCGCAAAAACTTTAACCTTGCCCATAACGTGTGATTTAGTGAAGCAATGACTTTCATATTTCACACATATATTCCTTGTGTCAAAACCTTATTTTTGGGAACTAAATTTGACCTTTTGACGTTGACCTTGGAGTTTGACCCACCTACATGAAAATTTTAAATTTTTACTTGGGTCATATCTTGTGAACAGTAGATAAGAGGACATATATAATTCACATATGTAATTTTTTCTCAAAAGAGCTTTCATTGGATACCAACGATCTTGACCCTTTGACCTTGACCTTGTAGATTTCCATGCTTGTGAAAAAAATTTAACCTTTGGCATAACTTTTGAACATTAAGGAATAGGGATTTCTTATTTCATATATGTAATCCTTGTGAAAAGACCCTTCATTGCTTACCAACAACTTTTACCCTTTTACCTTGACCTTTCAGATTGACCTACTTTAAAAAAGCAGATCTGGAACATTACTTTTGAAGGGTTAGAACTAGGGCATTTATACTTTTTACACAAAAATTCCAAAATTTTTCTTTGGCCCTAATTTTTTAAATGGTACTGTTACTAGGAATTTCATGTTTCAAGTATCAATTCTTTTTGACAAGACCTTTCATTGAGATGAAAAAAAAAATGACCTTTTTACCTTGACCCTGGAGATTTCTGAACGTACGAAAAAAGACTTGAACCTTACCCATAACCAGGGATGGGGTCGATTACTTTCAAAAGTAATCGATTAAATTATAATTACTTTTGATTTAAAAAGTAATCGATTACAAGCTTATTACATACATTTTTTTTAAATTAATGAATTACATCTGATTACTTTTTCTTTATGTTATCATTATTACTTTAGATTACATTAAGTTTTTTGTTAAATGTTCAAGGACAACGGTATGTTTTATCTCTAATCTATTCTTCTTTCTTTAAATATCATTAATGTTTTTATTAGGTAATATTCAGACAAATTTTGTACTTATAACAGCTGATTTCTATCTTTAATATGAGTAAATATCTTGTGTTTTGGTTGAGAAAAATAGAAAAAAAATATTATTATTGTTTATAAATCCAACTGGACATAATTATAGTTAGTGATATAAGGATTCGATAGAGAACAGTTACACAATTAATTGACCTTCTTGATTAGTGGATGAACATTTCAATTAAGCTATCAATTATTAGATGTTTTTACAAGAATTAACACATTGACTGGAGAAGAATGGATAGTTCAATAATTGTTATTACCCAAGCTGACCTAACTTATGCATAACTGAGTTATATCACTAAATATTAACATTCGCTGTTTTTTTCTACTAAGCCAACTTTGAAATTGATTTGAAAATCATGTTCGTGTATACTCACGCGTAGAAATATACACAGAAAAACGTGCATTTCCGTGACGTCACAATAGGGCTTCAGCGACGTTAGTAAAAGTATAACAATATAGGGCAGCGAAAAATTCAAATATTGAGTATATTTTCGGTGCTTCCAAACATTTAAAATGTTAATATAAGGAATGTTTTTAAGTTTAGTGTGAAATATTGGTGTGAGAATCACACAGAATTGTATGTGGGCATATTTTTCATAAAGCGCTAGCGCACTTCATGAAATATGCCTACGTGACAAGTCTGTGTGATTCACACACCAATAACTCACACAAAACTTAAAAACATTTAAGGAATGTTTTTTAGTTTTGTGTGAGTTATTGGTGTGTGAATCACACAGACTTGTCACGTAGGCATATTTCATGAAGCGCGCTAGCGCTTCATGAAAAATATGCCTATGTGCAAGTCTGTGTGACTCAAACAGCAATAATTCACACTAAACTGAAAAAACATTCCTTATATTTACATTATACCTGTTTGGAGGGAACTAAAATATACTAAATATTTGAATTTTTCGCTGTCCTATATTATTGCATTTCACTAACGTCGCTGCAGTCTCATTGTGACGTCACGTTAACGCAAGTTTCTCCGTGTATATTTCTACGAGTGAGTATACACAATAATATTTTTCAAATTCATTTCACAGTAAGCTTACTAGAAAAACACAGCGAAAGTAAATATTCCTTAATTAATTCACATTATCTTTTTGTACATGTACATTGTAAATCAAACAAAATGATTTTTGGAACACAAATTTCAATTAAGGAACATTTAATATTAAAAAAATATATCTAAGTTAATTCAAAGACTTATAGGGAAAACAAAATGTTGCATTACACACATTTTAAAATTGGAACCCCAAAAAACTTTACTATGATCATGTAGATCGAAACTTTCTTTCAGTATATACATGTATCTAGACAAAAATGGTGAATTGCTAAGCTGCTAATTAAAAGTATTTTGAAATGGCTACTTTATATAGCTATGAAATGATAGAATTTACTCATTGCCTGGACAATGGGCCTGTTTTTAAGCATTTCTGGAAGCATTAGAAGAAGATTTCTAACTAAATATAGCATATAATTTTATAATAACTTATGCTTATAAATAAATTGATACTTTGTACACTGAAAAAAATGAACACTGAATATCATCAAAATCAAAATTTTATGAACTTTCTTTTAAGAATTGTAATCATACAGTAAACAGAAAGTAATCATGATTAGAGAAATTTTTTTCAGCGTAATCGTTTAAATAACAATTACGTGTAATCATAAAAATGGGTGATAACTGATTACTCATGATTACTGATTACAGCTGATTACGATTACCCCATCCCTGTCCATAACTAGTGAGGGATAGGACTTTCATACTTTAAATATGTCTTCCTTGTGAGAAGACCTTTCATTGGATATCAATAATTTTGACCCTTTGATCTTGACCTTGGCGTTTGACCTACTTTTTTTGACAAACTTAACCTTGGACATAACTTTTGGTAGGGGTAGAGCTTTCATGTTTCACCTATTAAATCCTTGTGACAAGAACTTTCCTTGGATATCAAAAACCTTAACATTTTGGCCTTGGTGTTTGGCCAACTTTTTACAAACATTAACATTGGCCATAAGACAGTAAGGCCTTTCATATGTTAAGAGACGAAGCCAACTTTGACCTTTTGACCTTTTGACATTGACACCTTGTCCTATTCATGAGAATTTTGACCTTGGCCATAAACCTTTAACATGTGGTGCTAAGGTTTATTTTTAACATTTGAATTTCTTGTGAAAAAGGCCTTTCTTTGGGTACCAACATATTTGATCTGTATTTGAGAAAGGTTAATCTTTCCTATGTTGCCATACGGGGGCATCAGTGTTTTGGAAACACATCTTGTTTCTTTAGCAAACTTTAGTAAATTCTAAGCGAGTCATTCGGTTTATTTGTATAATTCTCATATTAAACAAATTTAATGAGAGCCAAACTTTCGGTATATTAGTATTTGCAAACATTCGTCTTCGTTCAACTGTAACGCAATTTTTTTGCGAAATAAGGCAAAATGTTTAGTCGCGATAAAAAGCGATATCTCTGCGATACATCGCATAACTTACACGTTATGATGCGAAACTTTCGTGTTACATTATTACATCAAACTTTCCAATCTTTTTTTACCCCCAGAAAGTTATCCACTGAAATTTACCCAATAATAAGAAAAGATACCACTCTAGATGCCCTAGCAGGATCCAAATGGTTTTCCACCATTGACTTGAAAGGTGGTTATTGGCAAGTTAAGATGTCCAAAGATGACAAACCCAAAACAGCTTTTTCAATACCTGGTCTTGGCAGTTCCTGTATGTCCGCAAAATTTTTGAAATATTAATGGAAAAGGCAAAACATTTATTTCGCGATATCTCATTCGATACAACCAGCATATTATAACTTGAAACACGTTTTATGATGCAACTTTCGTGTTACATTTTTACATGCGATTTTTATGGGAAATATAACGCGTAAATTAAGCGTTATGATACGAAATCATCGCGTTTTTTTCTTCATGAAATTATATGCATGCATGTAGTTATATTACTGATTAAAATCCTTGATCTTGACTGTTAGATAATAACATGAACGCAAAAGGCAATTTATGCAAAAAGGATTTTCTAAAAAGATGTAGAGTATAAGGAGAGATTAGTCTTCAGATATATTTCTTTTTTTTTCATTTCAAAACCGTACCAATTAATAAAATGGATTTTATTTTCATGTACATGTGATGTTTTTAGTTGTGAAATTCAAGGAATTCTTTATACTGATTATTTTTACAAGAAAAGTCTGTAATCTACACTTTTCCCAAGTTGTTCTTGTTTTTTTAAATCAATAACATTCACTACACATGCCATTGAATTAGTAAATTAAGCAATTCTTCATTTTGGACAAAAATATACGCTGTAGAAAGATGACTTAACTTTGCGTTTACAATTAGCTTAACGTGTCATATGATGCCTTTTAAATGAAGAAAGGATTTCATTACATTCCAAATCAAGGAGGAGGGGTAAACTTTCTCTTTTTTTCTTCAACACTTATAAGTCCAGGATTAATTGAAAAGTGTGTGGCCTAGCAACATAAAAAAACAATTAAGGAATACAGCAAAGAGATTGTACACTTGTAAAACATCTTACTTAATGTTTTTTTATTGTAATGAGTGACCTAGAACACAAGATCATGAGAAAGTTGAGATTGATGCTTTTAGAACGCGAAAGTTGCGCCTTTCGCGTTTCTTCGCGAAATAATCGTATTAAAAGGCAAAATCTACGAGTTTATTCTCTAAAGTTTCGCCTTATAATGCAATAAATACATTTTTCAACCTACGAAATTTGCTTCACGGGCTTTCGTACAAAGCTAAGAACGGTGAAGTTCCTACCTGCGAGGAAATGCTGCGTTCAGCAGTGCCTTTGCTTAATTTTTTTGGATTTGAATAAAAATATAATACTAAATCAACTGAAAGTGGCCTTGAACCCCTATGTCCCCCGTAGAAATTCCTGTGGGTTTTTTTAAATCATACTCCACTTCCCTGAAAAAAAAAATCAACCGCACCTGTATAACAGCTTTTTAGCTAACCTGAGCCAAAGGCTCAACTTTTTGTTTTTTTTTTAATCAAGGGCCATGTCCTCTTCAAATGGGAGATACATGTTATAATGAATTAGTGAAAATTTTATTGCTTCTTTTGAAATCGTCTTCTAAAGCACTACTGGGTCAGGGAAGATGAAATTCAGGTAGAGGAATCCTCAGGTAGGGTATAAAATAAAGTTTGATCAAATCATGACCCCCAAGGGTATGGTGAGGCCATTATTGGGGGTCAAAGCTTAACATAGGAATGCATAGGGGAAATCCTTAAAATTTTTCATCTCAAGAACTACTGGGACAGGAAAGATGAAACTCATGTGACAGAATCCTCTGATAGTGTAGATCAAAATTCGTTCAAATCATTAACAAAGGGAATCTCCTTCAATTTTTTCTTCTCAAGAATCACTGCGCCAGTAAAGATGAAACTCATGTTGAGGCATCTTTTGGTGGTGTAGATTCATGTTTGTTCAAATTAAAACACCGAGGGATAAGGGCCATTATTGGGGGTCAAAGTTTAACATAGGAACACAGAGAGAAAATCTTTAGAATTTTTATTAAAAACCACTTATCTAGGAAAAATAAAACTCTTATGGAAGCATCTTCAGATAGTGTAGATTCAAGTTTGTTCAAATCATGACCCCAGGGGTAGGGTGAGACCATGATAAGGTGTCAAAGTTTAACATAGGAGTATATAGAGACCACCTTTAAAAAGCTTCTTCTCAAGACTCAGTAGGTCATGGAAAATGAAACTCCTCTGGTAGTGTAGATTCGTTTGTTCAAATTAAGACCCCTGGGTTAGGTTGGGGCCACAATGGCGGATTAAAGGGTCCACTCAAGCATTTAAACTGTTAACTACTAAACTGATTTTTTACTTTTTTCCTAGCGTCAGTACTAAGGTGAACGATGTGGCCCCTGGGCCTCTTGTTTTGAAAATTTTTTTACGTGTACATTTATATTGATAATTTCAATTAGAAAAAATTATTTTACGTGTACATTTATATAAGTAACGAGCGATATTTTCAATTAGAAGTTTAACTTCACATTAATAGAACTTCAAAATCTTCACATCTTGGAAAAAAGTTTAGTGTTTTATACCACCTTATAATTGAGTCAATGGGGATATCCATTTGCTGAACAGGTGACTGGCCTGTTTCCTGTAGCTAAATGTAAGAGACAGGCATTTGAATTAAAGGGTGTGTCACTTTTGTAAGAGACAGGCATTTGAATTTTACGCCCACACTTGAATGCATTTGAACGCAAAAAAGGTGAAAATCGGCCCAATGCGCTTTCAATCCACACTTCAACTTTGAAATCGTGGGTTCCTATACAAGATGAATTAGGAAGATTTTATAGGAATATAGAATGTACTTTCAATATAAAAAAAATATTCAATTGCCAGGGTTGTAGAACACGTGTCCAACGTTTGTCCTTTGTTGGTTTTATGATTATTAGAAATGTTAGCCATATTTGGTTCTACAGATATAAACAGCATACAATACTTGAATGAAAGAATTATGTTGCAATTTTGCAGTGTATATTTATACAAATCCGTTATACGGATATAACAAATAACGGACAAGCATTGTGTTAATTCACAGGTCCCTTGGACTTCGATATAACCGAGTTTTACTGTACAACATAGTTTGTCCGAAAACGAAAATAAACTGACCCTGAGTTAGACAATTTGGCAGTCGTGGTGGTTTGTGGATGTAATATCTAGTTTTTTCACAAGTTTATCTGGTTTTAGGGGAGTTCTGAATATTTAGCCATCATTCTCTTGGTAAAGTTTAAAACTACATGTTTTGGACTTTTGCAAAAAGCGCTGACTTTTAGAGTTGAAGGCCTACTTTTACATAACGACAATGTATGGAAGCTATTTTATGATAGCGAACGCAGCGAGCGTCGCGAAGGGACACTCGTAACTGCAAGTTCTAACGACAACGCCTGGGAGAAGAGAAAATTCGGAATACTGCACATTCATTCCTTAGAATTTTTTGCCGCAGTAATTTTGACCCACAATGCATCGCTTCGTACACAAACTCTAAAGCCACGTTCTCGCGAGACTAATGACACAAGTTAAAAGAAAAAAAATAAAATTGCCTTGATTTTTAATGTATATATATGAAAGAATTGCAAAAAAATGTAGTAAAAATTGGAAGTGAGCCCTGTTACGCTGGCATTTGGTGGATAAATGCAAACGACGTCACTACCCCCCCCCCCCCCCCCACACACACACACACACACACCATATCCACCCCACAAAATAGGATTTTCGAGTTTGGGTAAGTTTGAATGTTTCTTTTTCTTTTTTTTTGTTTGTCAACTTTTTTCAGGCACGTAAAAAAAATTCCTCTGGTTGCCCCCCTTTCAAAATCGATGCTACGTGCCTGATTTTGAAAACGACAACCACTCTGTACCCACAATTGTCGGCCTTCAGAATAATGACACAAGTTAAAAGAAAACAATAAACCTTGAAAAAATTTAAATATACCAATTAAATTGTCAGAAAAATAATCATAAACTGATTGAAAAATCCATTTTATGTCCACTTTTTTAACAACATGAAACTGCTATATAAGTGACATCATTTTTTTTTATACGCACCGAATGTCACGAGCGGTGTGATCTCGATCTATATATAAAACAGGATAGTTCTCTGAGTATGCTAACGGTGATCCGTCAACATATTATTAATAATGAGCTCAACATTTAATAAAAAAACCGGTTATTTCAATGCACATATAAATTGTCCTTGAAGAAAACGACAACCACTCTGCCCACAATTGTCGGCCTTCAAATATAAGTGCCCCTAATACCAAACCTAAGACCTTTGAAAAAAATTGAAATTACCAATTAAACCGTCAAATGTTAAAGTCAGTGCTTCTCGCAAAAATCAATTTTATGTCCACTTTTTTCGTAAGGCGGTGAAACTGCTATATAATCTCTTTTTATTGGGTGGGGGGAGGGAGAGAAAGTGAGAGTGAGAGTTTTTATATATACAAACGATATTATCGGGTATAAGGTGATCTTTTTAAAAGGTTAAAATTTTAATTTCAATATATCTTTAATTATTTTGATCCTGTTTTCTTGTTGTAGGCGGTCACGGAGTGTGGAGGACAAAGATATCAGGTGAGTATTCAAGTAAACAAAGGGAAAAAAAATCAATGAATGTATGTGTTTGTAACAGCAATGTACTTCATTTTTTAATTTTAGATGTAAATTACTTTTAGAAATATGATTAATTTATTTTTGTCAAAGAAGGGAGAGAGAAAGAGAGAGAGAAGGGTTTTTTTTTCCTGTAACATAGGTATTTATATGTGTTATTTTTTTTCTAAATATAAATTTTAAATCACTTCCTTTCCGCTTGCAAGATCTGTAGAATTTCTCGCATTTAGTTTCTTTCCTCTGCATTTAAAAGAAATGCGCAGAACAGGAAACCCTCTCTATCCTCTCCCAAAAACAAGGATTTTAGATTGTGGTGCAAAGGGGGTTTTTTTGTTTTGCAATTGTTTTGATTGTCAAATTCTGTTTTTGTAGGGCTTTTCCTCCTATAAATGTAGCTATACAGACTTGAAGTGGCCATAGTGTGATTTTATGCATGAGTGCTGGGGGTCACTGACCTGACCCCCCTTTTAAAAAATATACTGGATCCACCCCTGTTCTCATATAGTCTTATCACAAATACCAAATATTGATCAGAAGAATTTCGCTTTTAAATCATTAAAAAATAATTTATAAAAATATAGGGCATATACTGGTATAAAAAATCCCAATTAAAAATATTGATTACACACTTTCCCCACGATATCAGTTTTTTTAACTCAAAACGAAGAAATAACCTTGCTTGGAAACCCCCCTCCCACCTTTTCACTCTCTGAATAGCAGGACAAGGCGTGTATTTGAAGAAAAAAAAATTAAGAGAAAACATTTTTGCAACCCATATCCTCTTCATCCCATGAAATAGGTTCATCAGATATATGAAAGTTGATCAATAGTACGTGTGTGTAGAGGGGAGGCTCGTCAAAAAATAAACGACTATGATTACATTTGCTGAAGATTAATGTGGACCCAATTACGGAAAAAAAAGCCTGCATCTGTTATAATAGGACAAAGTGTTACATACTCTCTATATTTGAGTGCTAACAACACAGGAGTTCGCGTACCTATCAATTTCAGTAAATAAAAAAAATACGTAATACATATATCTATGACAATAACATTGTGTTATTCCTTTTCATTTTTAAAAGGCAAAGATGTATTTATTTATTATTTTTATCGGTCAGATCGCGAACCTTGCTATTTTTCTTTCTACAGAACCTTGCTTTTTTTCTTTCTACAGATCATATAAAAGTCTTAATAAATTTTGATTTATTTATAATAGCGCGTAGTACATTTTACGTAGTAATCAAGGAAAAATCATTATTAAAGATTATTCATATTGTACTGTAATATACCGCAACACAAGATAAATTAGACAAAACACATTTTCATATAAAGACTTTACATACGCGAGGATTAATTTGATAAAAACTATTGATATTAATTAATATTAATCAATGATCGATTACATTATCCAGATCAGTTCTCCATACTGAAAAATGACGAGGTGTCCGTGTTATACTGTTTTCTGTGTTCTGACTCCGGTCCTCCTGACTTCACTGACACACAGTGGCTGGACTTGCTTAATGTGATACGATTGAAAGTGTACTATAAAAGGAATCCTGTAACACGTGCGGAAGCACAACAGACTCTGGACAGACTGAAGTCACGTGATTACCTTTGGGAAGATCAGGACAAGATAACGGAAGACACAAAGGATGAGACAATGTATAGGATAGTATCAGAAGACCAAGATATACCATTCTATTACAGTAGTTATGATACAGCCAGTGTGTACCTGAGATCACAGAGATACAACAGTAAACCTGGAGAGAAGTGTGTCAGTAGTTGTGATATCTTACTGATACTCCATTTACAGATGAACGTACTGACTCACGTCATCATGGAGGACACGAGTATATATAATGAGATACACCAGATATGTAAGTAAATGTAAAGAAATGCTAGTTGTTTTACGATATGATGTTTTAATTAAATGAATGAATTTATTGAATTCATATAAATTAGACAGAGTCATTATAAATGTAAATTTAATATTTTGCTATGTTGGATATTAATGTCAGGTACATGCATAAAGAGAGGATATTTGTTTATAACTGAAAATCAAATACTAGTAATCAAGTGGTTCTTTATTCGTTTTTGTTTCAAATTATATTTCTATGAACAATTATTATAAAAGTACTTTTTCAATATTAATATACATTATTCATTTTCTTTGACAGTAAATATCCCAGACAATATACTGAACGAGGATGAGGATAAAAGAAAACAATTTCTAACGGATCTAAGAAGAGAAGGGGAGACTGTACATTACAGAGGAAGATCACATGACAGTGTAGATCACGTGACATGGCTCTGGAGATACTGGGTATACAATAGACCTGACATCGTGAGATCCTGTATAGGATTATATCCACACAATGATATTTATATCATCGACAACAAACCTTACAGAAAACCAAGTAAAAAGAAAGGTTCAATGATGTTTATTTTGATTTACAAACATGTAAACAGTAGGCTAAACCCATTACAATTTTACACAATTTAATCTTTTAGACACCCCCATTCATCCGATTGCATTTAAGTACAAGACACCAGGCAAACAACGGACATCCCGATCATTGCATAATCTCCCGCTTTTCAAGAGAGGGCAGGGGGTAACCTGACAGTCCCAATCGAGTGAAAATTTATTGTTCAAAATTGGGACGGGTAAAATAAAAATATACTAGAACAGAAAAAAAGTATGTAGGAAATACAATAATTAAGACATTAAAAAGTATGCATAGACAATATGAGAAATTATCTCAATAAAAAAATTAAAAAAACATACCATTTCCGTTGTTTCAGTCTTTTCTAACAGAACTACAGATCGCTCAATTGAAAATAAAAGCGTGTTGTTTTGTTGCTACGCGTTTCTTGTACTCAAAATGCGATGTTTATAAGTATTCCGTTTGGATATACCTTTTCAACGATTTATAAAGCAAGTTTTAGTATCATAAGGCAATATATATCATAGGCTTCACCACATAATTATTTTCATAAAATACTAAATGCTGCATAAATAATTTTTTATTATGAGGTTGATATTAGAGAAAAAATAAACAAGAAAACCCTAAAACAAAGACAAGTACATGTATATCTTGTACAGTGTATGATGATTACTTTTCTTTGTGTTTTAGGTGTACAGCTTAACAATCAACCGGGTGTCAGGTGTCTACTGTATTCTCTACTGTTAACTGAGAAATATCAGCTGAATCTCAATGAACAATCCCACAGGATCATAAGGGACAAAATCAGAGACAGATATTTTACTGATGTTACGGATGACGACTTGGTAGATTTTCCTGAAGGATTCACAGAAACACGTGACGGTGTGATAACGTTTATATCAGACGACATCCGACATGACATCATGTACGCCTTTGTTACGGAGTGTCTGTTGGAGGACAGTGATCTGGAGTTTTTCCTGACCACGGCGTCACGTGACGTGATCTCAGAATACTGCCGGTCCTGGTGGTATAAGAGGAGTGAGGGAGAGAGATGTCTGTATGTACCGATGGAGCCGGAGGAGATACACGACCTCTTTATAGACAATCTACAGCTGGACATCATCACACACTGTACCGTGTCTGACAAGTTGATTCATGACAGGATCAGTAAACGTTGTGAGTATTTATATGTATTAATATGTATTAGCATTTCCTAGATAGATATCTCTTTTTCTTAATCATGTTTAATTTTGTTCTGAATTTGGATAATATCTTTTTATTTAAAAGTACACAAAAGGTTTGCATGCCTTTAGCCATTACCCTATTTTGTTAACTTCCTAAGGAGATTATGCTTTTAAGTTGAATATCATATAAAAGCACCGATTAAAGAAGAGTTCTCTTTACAATCTTTATAAATTGTGAATATTTTTCATAGATTTTTATACAGAAAGGCTAAGTAGTGTCAAATCGTAATTTTCAAAATCCTCCTCTAGTTCTAAGTAGATTTTTCTTTCGTTTTTGTCAAATTCATTTCGACGAATAAATAATGACCCCATTTTTTTCATTAAAGCAAAGCCGCTTAATCTGAACTTGATAAGAATAATAAGCCTGTAAAGTAACGAACCTGCGCGCAGTAATGTATATTATGAATATTTCCACTGCACATTTAATTATGTGGGGAGGCCAGAGAGATTAATTTTCAATTTAAACAATTTTGTAAAGTCTTACTTTCATTCCATGGAGTAATCCTTTCTTTCAACTGTAAGGTTCGTTTGGAAGTCAATATTTTATATATGAGCTGTGGCACGCATAGTCTCAGAATTTCTCCAAACTCTCTATGATAAAAGTCTTTGATACCTTAAACTGAAATCAGGCAAAAAGTGGTTGCTATGTTTTATAGTTACCATGGCAACATGTGTTAAAGTACTAAAAAAGGCATTTTTTAACATGATTAGAGCCCCATAGTTAACATTTGCGGCAAAGCAAACAATTGGCAATGACTGTTTCTAAAAGTTGAAGGTCAGATTCTCAAATGCATGATAAACATGTTTGGTAAATCAACTATTACATGCGTTACTATGGTAACAAAGTATTCAAAAGTAAAGAAAGAAATATTCATTGAACTTTATAAAGTCATACACGAGGAAAGAAAAAGCAATTATATGATGAAATGTGACCAAATAATAGAAAAAAGATCCTTGAAACATATACCAAGAACAAAATATGATATTTCATTTTGGTTGACAATGCTTGCCAAGGTTTTTATACCACAGAGAGCCTTCAAAGTATACCCCTGTAAATTTCAATCTGATCCTATCTTTTAAAAAGCATATTTCCTCATAACTCATGATAATTTTTTGAAGATGTTGGTGTGCTCCTAGTTTTCCCATCTGAAAAATACAGTTTTTATTCTTTAAATAGAGCGTTGCTATGGAAATAAGCAGAATATATATGCTTAAAAACTTGAAAAATGTTTTCTATCTTTGGATACGTACCCTTAAATTTATATTCCCAAAACTTTTATGATTGATATTTATTAACAGCTAACCTGCCTTTTAATTTTGACTATCATCCAATCTCTAAATTGATGCAAGAAGTTTGCACACAGGGTTTAATATTAATATAAAGTTTACAAAATTAAACATTTTCCCTTCTTGGTAACCATAGCAACAGTGTTGTTTTCTTCATCAAATTTTATCAATGTATGATATTCAGCTTCAGTTCTAACAGATTAATACGATTCAAGCTAAGTCCTTTAATTTTTTTCTTGGTTATATGGCAATTTAATTCTTAATGCAGCAAAAAATAATTCACTTTTAAGCACTGGTACCTTGTTTCCATGGTAACACTGCAAAGAAGCAATTATACCCAATTTTTCTCATTGTTGTAAGGTCCTAAGGATGCATATTTGTCAGTCTTGAGTTTTTATGTTTTTCCTCAAGACAGAAACATTCACCCAAACTTAGTTACTGGTTTTGCATGGTTACACTGTGTTACCATAACAACCATAGAAGTTATTTATAGAATAATATTGATTATATTTATATACTCAAGGTCAAACATTTGCATTGTTTTTCTTAAGTCGTTGATTAAGTTTGAGCATGTAACACCTACCATTAGTGAATACGGAAAGTTTTTCAGCATATTTCAACATTTTAAATGTATTCCAAATGTATCACTGGTTACCACTTACTTAGAGATATATTCTAAACAGTTTCTTTTCAGTATAAGTGACATCAAGGTGTCATGTTTTTATGAGAATGACTTGTTTGCTTTTTCTAGGTTTTATTAAGCCACAGTCAAGATTTGAAGTGGCTGAAAATCTCGATTTTTCATACTTTTCCGGCGGTTGCCACAGCAACCGACACCCATAGCAAGGAAATTTTATTTGATATTTGTTTCTGGTGTCAAGTACTAAGCATGGGTGAAGTTTAATCAAAATAGGTGACCATGCAGGGCAACGAAGTTTAAGTGTTTTCAGAGAATGGCTAATAAATAAACTTGCATTAGCTCTAGATCGGTAAAGTTGTCAGTAACATATATCTTACCAAATGTACAAATCTCCTCGTTGTTAAAATCCATCTTATAAAAACACAGATACTAGTGAACAAGATAACATCTCCCCCTTCGAATATACACCTTTGGGTTGAAGATATTTTTACGTTTTTATTCATAAATAATTCTTCTAATACACATATACAATATATTTACACATTTAAAATGTATTCCATATAAATTGATTAAATAAGAAAAGCGCAGAATTAACGACTTATTTAAAACAATCATAAAACCGCGGGCATTATTTTTTGTGTGCACGGGGATGATCCTATTCCCACCCCATCCATTCTCACCAATCCTCAATTATCATAAATCACTGAGTTGGGTTTTAAAGATACTAAAATATTCAGTCACTTTTTGCACCTTAACTATTTTAGCTTACCCGAGCCAAAGTCTTGTGAGCTTTCTTCGATCACATTTTTTTCCAGCGCCCATGCGTCTCTCAGGCTCTCCATTCACGTCCTAAATACATGAGCAGTGAGTTAAATTGTGTGTTTTCTTTTTTTAATTTGGGTATACCTTGTATTGCGGGGTTTAAAACACACGAGTCAGTTCAAACTTAAATCAGGGAACAGGGGATGGGAATGATCAATTTAGTCACACTGGCAACAAATTACATTAAACCAATTTTTTCACGTGCGAGAAATTTTCGCGAGGTTCGTGAGAGTCTTGTCATCGCGAATATTTCTCGCCGCGAACTTGTCCTAAACGCCTTTGTTTCTATTAACAATATAACCAAAAAGGCTTGGTCGTGAAATTTTATCATCGCAAACAACTTTACAACCGGTAAATCGCGAAATAAAGGCGTCGCAAATAAACGTCGGTATACAGTAATCCATGCTCAGGTCTATTTTCAGTTTTTTTTTTTTTTTTTTTTTTTTTTTTTTAGAAATTGTTATCGGTGGAAAAAATATCTGCCACTATAATAAGTCAATATCATTTTATTAATATTGATGTGAAATCATCTTCAGAGTATTTGGTTTATTTTTCAAATCCGAATGTTAAGTTTTTTATATTTATGGCTTAATAAAGGTATGGGATCGTTTTTTTTATAGAAAAATGGAGGTGCAATGTTTAAAATACCATTTTTCTGAGATAGGATAAATTTGACTCAATGATCATCGTAAATCATTGACATATTTTGATTATTTTTTTATAAATACTGTAAAATCATATATTTTCGTTGGGTCAAATTTTCGTGGTTTGAGGAAAAAATGTTGGGTCGTGGGGATTAGATTTCGTGGATGAAGAACTTTTTAGTAGTTGTGCACATGAAAATTTACATTTCGTGGTGATTATAAATTCGTGGGTCTCTTCATACCACGAAAACAACGAAAATTAACCCCCCACGACAATTAGTGATTTCACAGAATGTAAAACTTTTTTTGTCCTTTTTTTAGTACTTTACCGATATGGTCTTAAGTAGTGCTAACATTTGTCTTTTTTTATTCTTATCATAAGTGAACATACCTGAAGAAGTGTTAAAATGGGATTTAGAAGAAAGAAAACGGTTTGTTGACAAAATGAATAAAGATACTGTCCATATGTATCGTGCCAGATGTCTCTTAGTGGGATGTACAGGGGCAGGGAAGACAACTGTACTACGTAATCTGAAGAGAAAGAAAGGAGGGGAGGCAACCGATCAACCAACAGAGTCAACTATAGGATTGGACGTTCACCAGGATCTGTTTCTTATTGGAGAATCTGAGGATGACAGTGGCAGCACTCTAATTGGTTTGTGGTTTAAGTTCATAGACATGTTATACGTTTGTAAACAAAAAGATTTTAGGGAGAGAAAGACAAAGAAAAAGAGGAGACATGTTCATCAATAAAAGGCAAAATCGGTAATGTTTCGCGAAAGCAATACAATCATGTTTGTCGAAAACATTCCTTGGAATTTTTTATTTGCTTACAATATCAGTATATAAGATTCGCAGTGTCTCTCCAGGGTCAGTAAATTAATGTAGACATGTTAAAAGCTCCAATTTTTTTCTTTTTTTGGGTGGGGGGGGGGAAGAAACATGGAGTATAAGTCGGGCAATATACCATCACAAACGACTGATTTGATAATACAGTTTGTAAAAATTATGCATTTTGATATTTTGTTAAAGTGTGTTAAAATGGGAACAAAACTTACACATTATGATTGAAATTCAAAGTGTGTTGTTTTGGAACAAATACTCAATGCACTTTGAAATAAAGTAATTCTAGTAATTCCCCTGTTAAGTTGGTATTTTTGGATTAAAGTGGGAAAGGTCGGAGGGGGGTGTCACACTAAATTGTGAAAAAAAATAAATTATCTCGTTTTATTTCTATCCCTGGTCATGAAGCAAAGGAACATATGTATAGTGAAAATAAGCAGGTATGCTTCCTCAAGAATCGTGGGTTTCATGTCCACAGGGACATGGGTTCTTGTATGAAATGTGAGGCTTTATACATGTGATTATATATCGTGAAAGTAGAGTGTACATTATTTCTAGAAAATTATCCTGTCTGCTCCTTGGTATTGGACATGTCTACAAAGTGCATAAATTTAATGAACAAGCTTAAAGAATACTATTTTGAAAAAAAAATGTTAAAACTCCAAAAACGAAAAAGAATTTCAAACGTTCCCTTTTCAGGAAATTTATGTTTCTTTTTGATTTCAATAACTTCAAACTAATACATAAAACATGGGTAAAAATAGCTGTAGAACTGTAGCTCCCTGCATCAGAAAAATTTTAACACATAAAGCAGAGAGATCTTTGCATTGTAGAAATCTTAGATTAACGCCTTTACCTTTTTTCTCTCACCGTGGGTATTATTTTCAAACATCTTATGTTTTCCCTACATTAGAAATGATTTCCGAAGATTTACCAGATTTTTTTTTTCTTTTTACACCCATTGTTTTGCCTGCATATGTTTTGAAAGATGCTCTTACGCACGATCTTCAACATGGGCGTCAGAATTGAAATTTATAACCTCTATATTCCAAAACCATAAAAAGCTTTTTTTGAATAATTGAAAGGTAAATTAAGTATCAAGAGTATTTTAGAAATTCATGCATAATTATTGTATATCATTCTTCAGGCAGGAAATCATTTAAAATACAAAAAAAAAAATTCTCGGAATAAGCGACACAAAATGTTTTGGAACTATGTATTGGTGACAATTTGAAAAAAAAAGTAGATTATTTTTGGATTTTGTGGTTAGCAGTTGTGAACATTATTTGATTTTTATCCAACCAAGCCGGAAACAAATTCATAGAACAAGCAATTCTGATATTTTCGACCTACATCAATTTTGTATTAGGTGATATAATTATAAAAAAGCAACGAAGAAACATAAATAACATCATTAATATCATTGTCATCAATATTTATGTCAAAAGGTCATGGCCCTATTATAATTCATCATAAAACTGGTTCGTTCTTTATAGATTTTAATGATGGATATAAAGAAAATACATCGAAAGTAGAAAAACACACAATACTCATAATTAAATAATATAGCAAAATCCAATACGTCTATGGTAGGTCACTGGTCAGTCATACGTATAGGAATGCTTAAAATAGAAATTCACCTGTACAAAACAAATGACTTGCACATAGCTCTCATATACATGTTCCTGAAAAACCGATAATCACGCCATTCAGAATGCAGTACGAGATATTGAGCAAAAAATAATTATGATAGATTGATAGTTCTAATAAATTTGCGACATTTGTGTACATCAAAGTGTTGGGTTTTTTTTTTCTCTCTAGACTACGAAAGTCACACAGCTCCACTTGCAGAAAACTACGAAAAACGCCTACTAAGTGTGATGGACTTTGCAGGACAGGCAGCTTATTACGCTTGTCACCAAGTCTACTTATCACGCAGAGCAATTTATCTGTTAGTCGTAGACAAGACCCAAGACTTAAACACAAAACTAAAACAAGATGACAGAAATTGTGTTCAGGGCACTCTGTTTGAGGAATGGACTGCACTAGGTGATCAATGTTGTGGATTTTAGCATTTTTATATAAATTTGATTGCATTTAAATCTCAAAAATAATCAGTCACAATATCTGATTACAGTTTCAGTAGTATTTTTATGCTAATAAAATTTAAAAAAAATGAAATCGTTATATGTTTTAGAATATTTCACCTTCTGGCTGCAGACTATTAGAACATATGGCAAGGAAGACGGTTACAAAGGTTATAAAAGAATACCTCAAATTACAGGAAGCAGTGAACACGGGAAAACATTGACACCTATCATAGTACTAGAAACGCACAGAGATTCTTACAAAGATTCAAAGGTATGCTTATATATCAGATAAACGTTAATTATCGTATCAGGGACATAAACTGAAAGAAACTGAATGTAAATAATGATGAAAAGATCACGCTCTTGAGTGTGCTGGGTATAACAGGGGTTTAGTGATATTAGAAACGCAAAATAATTTTCAAAACGGCCGAAAGTCTTAAAAATAAATAATAATTATGATGTAAAATATTGAATTGAATTTTTTTAATTAAATCGCCATTCTATATTTCTCTGAAATTTAATTACCAGAAAGATTTTGTTCTCCAAGCATGTTTTGAACAAAACATTGTAATATATTAGGAATCCTCGAACATATAAATAAAGAAATCTTTCGCAAAATAAGTTCAGGGGTTTCCAAAAGGAAATCTCATTGGGCTAATTGTACAGTTAAATAATTAATAACATGTGATTAATATTTGTATGCTATGTCTTAGATCAGTTCGCACAATTATTATTTTGTGTGCATTCTGCATGTATACAACATACAAATTTTATCTTGTGGTAGGCCCTATTATTTTTTTTTTCTTTCTTTATTATTTTTATTCATTCAAGGTAATTAATTTTTAACACGTTTTCTCTCCCAACCTTTTTATGAATGAATTCGCATAATGTTTCATAATGGATATCATTACAAACCATGATATTAAAACTACGGAACTTATTATTAGCTCACCTGGGTCGAAGGCTCAAGTGAGCTTTACTGATCAAAATTTGTCCGTTGTATGTTGTCGTCGTTGTCGTCGTCGATAATTTTTTTTTTTTATTTTCGACTTCTTCTCAAGAACCACTGAGCCAATTTCAACCAAATTTCACAAAAAGTATCCTTAAGTAAAGGGAATCCAAGTTTGTTCAAATGAAGGACCACACCGTTATTCAAGAGGAGATTATTCAGAAATAGTGAAAATTTGATGGTATGTTTTAAAAGTCTTCTTCTCAAGAACCGCTGTGCCAGGAAAGCGGAAACTTATAGGAAAGCATCCTCAGGTAGTGTAGATTCAACTTTATTCAAAACATTACCCCCTAGGTTAAGGCGAGGGCACAATGGGCGATCATTTTTTATATATAAATATATAGGAAAATTATTTTAAAATCTTTTTCTCAAGAACCACTGTTTCAGGAAGATGAAACTCATAAGGAAGCATCCTTAGGTACATGTAGAGTATATTCAAATTTGTTCAAATCATGACCTCAGGGGGTAGGGCAAGGCCACAATGGCCGTTCAAAGTTGAACATAGAAATAAATAGGACAATTATTTAAAAATCTACTTCTCAAGAATAGCAAAGGCATGAATGATCATATTTCATGGAAGCATCCTCAGGTAGTGGACATTAAATTTTGTTCAAATCATGACCCCTGGGGGTAGGGCAGGGCCATAACATGAAATCCAATTTTTATCTAGAAACATATTGAAAAAATCTTTAATAATCTTCTTTTCAATGATCAGTCCTATTCATATGGAAACATTCTCAGATAGTAAAGATTTAATTTTTTAAGTCATGACCCATGAGGGTAGAGCGGGGCTACGATGTAAGTTCAAATGTAAAGGGCAATAAAGGCACAGGTAGTCTTAGAAATGTGCAGGCATCCTTAGTTAGTGTAGATTCAAGTTTGTTCAGATCAACACGTCCCCTTTTGATGATTGGTTTGGACCACTATTAGTTTTAAACTTTTCAATAATCAACTGATTTCTGCTTTTTTTCCTAGCCACATTGCTCAGCTGAGCGACGTGGCCCATGGTACTCTTGTTTTTATTTAATTTGACTAATGTAAGTTTGGAGGCTTGTTAAAAAACTCATAAACATGTAAGAAAATAACATTTTAAACCTGACTATTTTGAAAATTGCCTTTAGCATATATTGATAAGACAACGTTTACATTGAGGCACCTGTCGATCAACACGTCTTCTTTCGACAATCATACACTGTATCATATTTAAGGGGCCCATTTTGAAAAAACTAAAATTGGTAACGGAGAAATTTATAGGATTTTGGAAAACATGCATATAAAACATACTATGAAAACATCTTTGTCATATTCAGCTACAGGTCCGATTATTGACCATAACGATTCTTCACCATTAACGTAATTCATAAATCACAAGAGTAATTATGCAAATATCCATAATGAACCTTTCTGTAGAACTAACAAATTAACATAGCATAGGTATAAATTCCAGCCATGCAATTTAACAGCTATTGCTTTTTATTCTTAATTTTAAAGGTTAATATTTTCATATTTTTTTTTTCATAAATAAAGCGTCTTTTTTAGTTGTAATTTCAAAATTATTTCTAACTCTCCTTTTGGTAGATTCTAGCTATGAATGAATTGAAAGTGATTAATGTCATTATGACGTGAGTAAACTCTCTCCGTTCGGCGAGGAAAATACCAGATATTGTGGTTATTAAATAATTTGAAAAATATTGAATATATCAAAATGTATTTTTAGCCCAAAATCAAATTTATAAAGAAATTGGTTTCTCTGACTTTTGGGGTGAATTGAATCACTCTACTATCTCTTTCCGTCTATCTTCGTTCCTCGTATGTCGTTTGTCGTCAATCGGTTGTAAACTTTTGAACATTTTCAGCTTCTTCTCTAGAACCGCAGAGCAGGTGTAAGGGTGGGCCTCTATTCTTTACTCCTATTCTTTACTCCTGGTTATTAAACAAACTAACTACGTATTTAGTAGCAACGAGTGCCAATATTCACCAATAAAAGTTCAATAAACCCTTTATCATAAGCTAAAACACTTCCTAAACATTTCCATTATTTATAATTATTATTCCAACTAAAAAATTCTAATAAATAATTTTTTTAGTATCGGTATTCAAATTAACACCTGTCCTGTAAGTGTTCGAAATTTTTAATAAACAACTTCATTTTTGTGTTAAAAAAAAACACATTTCACCTAGATGCCACTTCCTTTTTTTTCAATTTAGCTCCGAGAATTTGACCACTCGACTGTTTCTGTTTAAAACGGGGCGTCTTATATTGAACGCTCGAATTCGGAATGTTTCGGGCATACTCGTATACGTAATACATACTCAGCTTTCAATAAAACGTCAAGATATAGAACGCTAAAATTCTCTTGATTTTGGTAGTATTTTATTAGAGAGCATTTATTAGCTACATATATGTAATATGTATATATATTTATGGTGAAGAAAAGTGCATCCAGCAAAATTGTTAATATCAGGGCACCTGGGTCAGGGTTATTAGGAGAGGGTTAGATAGTCTAAAAATAACTTCTTGCTTTGAAATCTATGGTATTAATTGACCATTTATAATGAAATAAAATATATGTGAAAATTTCCAAAATTTTGATATATGTAGCCTTAAGGTCAATATTTCCTGTGGTGTGGAGTGCACATTGGTTACATGTATAAAGACAAAGTATACATGTAAATGCACTTTCTCTTTGTTACTCTGATCTATCTCTTGGTATTAAGAAACCAGAGTAAGCATGTTAAGTGTATAATAATGATGGTATCTCCTTTAAAATTGTGAATTTCATGGGCTCTGGTTTAAAACAAATCCAAAGAGGTAAATTCACGTACTCCATTAAATGGCCCTGTCAACATACCAATTAACCTACCAAGTCCTTTAGTCCTAATTCGATCATCAACATAAAGTAAAGACTAGGTGCTTTCATTTCCTATAAAAACTTTTCCTATGAGAGTCCAAGTTTGGAAATTCAGGCGTTGTCGAACTGCAATGTTTCCTGATTTTTTAAGAAAATGGGTTAAATTAGCATCTTCAACTTTTGATAAAAATATGAGCCCACCCCACGATCCAAAATTCTTTCTTGGATTAGAATCTTCTGAAATAGTTCATTCATTATATAATTCAACATTTTAGATCAGAGATTGGGGGCTATGCAAAATATTTTAAAAAGAGCTTTAATTTTTGGTCATTTTAAACGAAAGAGCTTGGGTCAGAAAGTACACAAATTCGTCTGTTTTCAAAATAGGACAATTTTGCCTCTAGATATATCTACAGACTATATATTTTTTCAAACCAACTTTCTTTTTTCAATATGTCTTTCATATTTTCCGTAAGAAGTCTTCAAAATATCATATGTATATGGCCGAATTTCTTCAATTTACGGAACGTCATAATGACGTTGTGAATTTTAACACTTCTGAGTTCCTATAAATAAAGTGGTAAATATTTATTAATTGATAAGAATTTCACAAAAATGTATTTTACAAGATATTACAGATAGTACTTTGATATTTTCTAAATAAAAGGTAACTTAATTTGAAATTATAACGTCAGGTGTAAACAAGCATAGGTACACGTACAAGTGAAAATGACAGCGTGTCCGTTCAGCACCCGTGTGTTTTTCGCTGTACACGTAAATAATTAGATTCATTGTAACGTTTCATTATTGTCATTGATAATGTTTTAAAATAATAAATCCATTAATAAATTGCATAAACTTTATGCATTTGATATTTCAAACAACCTGTATATATAAAAGCAAGTCCATGAACGTATAGCAACCCGGGGGATGTTAAATGTTAAAATAAGAATACATATAGTACTGGTCACACAATTGATTGCACCTATGGGAAAAGGGCCCCTTTTTAATAATTTTTATGCATTTTGAGTTTTTCACGGATTTTGATAAAGTAAGGTTAAAAGTTGTCAAATATGATTTTTTTGTCCTCCTTCTAATCTAAGTATGTTTTTTCTTCATTTTAATCAAAGATACTTTAACAAGTTCATAATGACGTCATGTTTTTCAACAATGTCAAACGTTTTAAGAGTGAACGTAAAATGATTTTCTTTTGTAATTTTTACTACGGTAATTAATAGTTACATACATTTTTTTTGCTGGAATTCAGCATAAAAGGATATGTCTTTGGTTACCATATATGTGAACATTAATTTTAAAAAACTATATATCTGGAACAATAATATGTTACCTCAATGCTACTGCAAAGTAAAAATTTATCTGATCGTTCTTTTTCTTCTAAATTTCATATAAAGACAGAAAAATTGCGAAAAATAGTAACATGCTATAACGCTGTACCAAAGACAATGAATAAAAAGGAAATTCGATTAATTCACTACATCTATAAGATTATCTGTCTGCATGGGGTGAATATTGACACTTCTTTTTGGAAAATATAAAGGATACACGAAATATTTCACAGTCTATCAGTTAAAATATTTTAATATTTACAAATCAAAAAGGTGGAAATTTCATAAACAAATGAATGAGTTATAATCCGCATACAATTAAATAATAGATCTGTAGACCCAGAATTAATGTGTGCGTTGGTGAGAAAGGGGGGGGGGATGGTAATAATCTAAATGGCAGAAACTTACAATTCCTCTGTGCACGACTTAAAATAAATAAATACATTTTTTTACCTCCCAAGTTTTAGGTGCACAGGCGTAGAGAACACTGCGTATAATGTTTCTTTCCTCATATGTAAGACAGTACTGGTGTTTCATACACATTCTCCAACAAAGAACACCCTAAAGAGTGTACCACGTGATATTTTACGCACGGATTTGTGAAGATATTCTTTTCTCAAAGAAATCATCCTCATGTTTTAGCAAAATGTTACCACGATCATCAATTGGCTTTGCGAAGCTTTTTTTTTTTAGAAAAAATGATAAATGGATTTATTTTCAATAATCTAAACAGCGTGTCTTTTGACAATCACTAGACATGGTTGAAGTTTCATTTTTCCCTGTCATCTTTCTGCTTTTCAACATTTTCAACTATTTTCGACACTTGTGTATTTTTGAGCAATATCTATTCTTCGTTGAACGAATACTTCCGAGAGCAGCATATTAGCAAACTTCTAATGCAAAAACGCTGCTAAATCAGATGCAGATCCAGTGCAGGTGCCTCTGGTGTGTGCACCCCCCCCCCCCACACACACACAAACACCCTTTCGATTTTTTAAAACAATATTTACTAAATTAAAAACACATTATCAAAATCAGGTTTCCTTATTTTGTGTATGTGAGGGTGTGTGTGTTTGTGAATTTAACCCTATGGCAGGGTACCCCTAATCTTTTTTTTATCTTGAATTATTCCTTACATCTATTCTATCGAAATATCACAATTTTATTTAGGGACGGCCTGCCCTGCAAGAATTCTTGGACAAAATTATTTTCGAAATGTCACTTATTCGGTCTTTTTTTGTGAAAACACCCTATGATGAGCGATGTGGCGGAAACTACTTTTTTACCACTCTTTTTAAAACATATGTCATAATTATTCATACATCAAACACAGAACAGAAACATTTCCTCCTTTTTGAGATTTTTCTGATAGTAAATTGATAAATTTATTATTTATATATAAAGGCCGGCTACATATTACAGTATTCTTATATTACATCATCGTCTCAAGCCACGGTCCGGAGTCGATCCGCATATATAAAGCTCTCCCCAGATGGGAGAGGAGCGTACATTTTGGCCGTGGTTTGCGACGATGAAATTACACATAGGCGTTGTCACAGGGGAGGGGGATAGCGGGGCACTTGCCCCCCCCCCCACGCTTTCAGGTTGGGGGGGGGGGGGCAAGAGTATGTCTGTGCCCCCTCCCCCCCCCCCCACATTTTTATGAAGAACAAAATTACAGCTATTTTGGAATAATATTAAACATCATTTTATGGCATTTTTGTATGTTCAACAAACGAGTAAGAATATCTCTTTAAGTAAGAGTTGTATAATATAGTAATGTAATATAGGAATTAAATCGTCAAGACCTGCCCCCCTCTTTTTTCCCAACGTTATCTTTACTATAGGATGAAGGGATAATTGCCCCCCCCCCTTTTATTTGACCATAGTATAGTGATATCATCGAAGAATTGTGGGGATTTAAAAATTTAAAAAGCATAATCTAACGTTACATATTATTGAACTATCAGTGGACATCTCTCTCACTCCCGCGCGCCCTCTCTGGAACATGCTGACTACCTTTTAATATTCAGCCTAAATGAAAAATATCAATGTCTGTGCAAAATATACCCCAAAAAGATTGAGTAAACATATAGCCTTCATCTGACCTGTAGACATTTACAAGTTAATAGCTCGCGATCTACCCGATGCGCGATAATACTATTATGTAACACACAAAATGAAATTGAAGCCTATGTACTAACTTTAAATAGTAATAATGTTATTTATTTAAAATTTTCAAAAATTGATATTTTTTTTAACATCTAGCGTTATTGATCTACAATCAGCACGAGTACAAAATTTATATTGAAGTTCCCCAAAAATTTTGACGTCATTTTCTGTACATTGTGACGTCACGAGAAAATATTGACGACTTGTCAAATGTTGATAAAAAAAAACAAAGCAAATAGACCTTACGGTTATAACCTAGCCACTTTGGAGGGATTCTGTTAAGCAGTGGTCCACAATAGACATGCAGATGAGGAAAGCAAAGACTGACGCCAAAAAAAAAAAAATCTTCATTTTTTATGCTTTTAATTAGGGATGAGAACTAGGCTATATTAGAATCTGTTTAGCCTACCCTATTTACCCCGCATAAATAATGCATTTTTGCTAAAGATGGATTTATGGTTGTGTTTACATAATTTACAGTAGCCTTTCTTATGAAAAATTTAATCCTTGCCGCGCGAGCTTTTATTAACATGGAATTCTATAAAGGTAAATTTGCTTCCTGCATGCGCAGCTGAGCAAACGACATTCATAAATATTAAATTTACACATAGGGCGCATTCCTCTCGGAGAAAAAAACTTGTTGAAAAATACGCGTAAAATACCAGTGTTTGATTTTATACGTGAATTTTTTTCCGAGAGGAATGCGCCCCACTTGAAATTTTAAAGCGAATCTGTAAAATCGGTGAAAAATTCCGGAAAAGTCAAAACCCTTATAGGTTTTAGCCGTTACGATGAAGAAGCGAACATCCGGTTTGACTAAAACTTCCCACCCCTGCATTGACGAAGTCGAGTACATACGAAAACCACAAATAGTTTTCAGGGAAACGATGATTTATTTTTTAAGAAATTTACAGGCCGTATATTGTACTTTCTGACTTTTGCTCTTTTCAAGATTTGTGGAAAATGACGAAATTCATGATGTCATAATACATAGACAAGAGCAAAAATTGTGTCATTTTTACTTTATATGAAATCTCCAAGGATCCAAGTGAAATATAACATATTTTCAACTAAAACTGAGTAGTTCTGATTTTTCAGAAATTCACAGGGCCAAAAATGGACAAATGTGAACTTTGTTCTTTAATTGTTGGAAAACTGTCAAATGATACTCAGGTGACCTTTAATGTCCTAGCGCCTGTTATTATAATTTGTAGCATTTATGTGAATGACAATGTGAAGATGACGAATAGTGATCGATCTTTAAAATGACAAAACACACACGATCCTCTTGGAGTACCAGAGGTCAAGAGCAAACCTTTTTAATCTGTAAGCCCGCCTTGAGTCCTGCTTTTTGTTCGGGTGGGCGGATTTTTCTCTTATCAACTCAGCATTAAAACGACGACCTTATAGGTTTTATGGAAGGACTCCAGTATACAGTATAACAGGTGTTTTCTGCGGTTGGAAATTTTTGTGATTTTACCCCTGAAAGGTAGAAAATTATTTTTTCGCTTTCAATTTCTGCGGTTGCACTATACCGAAAAAAATAATTTCTGGGGTACATTATAGAATCATCAAACTCCAAGATTTATCATAATACTGACATTATTAGGTTTTGTAAAATCATCAAGGCAAAAGGTGCATTACAGAACATGTTTTACGCTATTAACCTTGATTTAAGTACTTGCTTTTTGTTACTCTTTGTAAAATTATGCCTTGTCCCAAATGAAAATAATTTAAGTAAAGATAATGATAATTAATGTCTCTAACTGGCAAGCTATAATCTAAAATTCCTCTGCACTTAGAACTAATTGCTATCAAAAAAGCCAAAACAAACATT
This sequence comes from Saccostrea cuccullata, assembly GCF_032062105.1. Lineage (NCBI taxonomy): Eukaryota > Metazoa > Mollusca > Bivalvia > Ostreida > Ostreidae > Saccostrea > Saccostrea cuccullata. Next base: position 40,457 of record NW_026929885.1, read on the forward strand.
TACATAATCAACAACCCCCAAAATCACATGTTTCACGTGCATTGAAGCGTAAGAATCATACTGTCATGACAGTCGTCTGATTCGATATGATATATTGTATACACAAACATTATTTTAATCACAGTCTTAAGACTATTCACGGGATTAAAAAGTGGCCAATAAGATCGAATGAAAAACTTTCTAAGTTCTATCGTAGTTTCAATGTCACCCGAATTTTCTCGCTGACGAAGACACGTCCATGCATGAGTCTACATACGCACCACTTATGATACAGTCCCTGAAACGTTCTACTTTCCCACCTGAACGGTGAACGAACAGTGAACGAACGGTGAGCGAACGCAGAGCGAACGATGGGTGAACGATGTGCGAACGCTGAACGCAACTTGGTGAACGATGTGTGAACGGAGAACGGTGGGTGAACGCAGAACGCGAACGGAGCGCGAACGCGAGCGCAAAGTGAACAGTGAACAAACGGTGAACGCAAGATGAACGATTTATTCGGAATGCCTCCGATCTTTTCCTTGCATTGAGATTATTCTATCATTCTATAATTCTAATTCCAAGTGCTTAAATATAAATAAACAAGAAATAAATAAATTAATTAATTAATTAAGAAATTAATAAATATTAAAAACATTTTTGTTCTGTACATATTTGTACTTATGTTTTCATCGATATTTTTGTAACACGATTTTATTGCCGTAAAACATGTGTATTTGTTTCCAAACGCGTGTAGATTAAATATGAAATTAATCTATTATATAGTGAATATGCTTATTCTTTTCACTAATAAAATAATGTGGACTTCTGAAGATAAAACTACTACTTATAGAATGAATTACCGGTGATTACATTGTACGCGGTTGAAAAAAAAAAACATACAGTACATGTACATGTTTTACATGTTTCAGATTCACAATTATCTGTTGACATTGACTGTTATCTTACTGCATAAATCTGTCGTTTTATTGAAATTCGAATGCAAAATATTCTATATTTGTGTGCCTTTTGTATGACGATTATTTTAACTAACTTCATGTATCTGTAGACATTTCCCGGCCGTGATTATACTCGGTCAAGATGTTGGAAAGAGGCATTCAAATTATTTGTAATAGATTAAATTAGTAATTTGCTGTCATAGTTTTTATTGAACAGAGAAATGTACGAGAGAGAGAGAGAGAGAGAGATAACCCCCTCGATTCTCAGATATCTGTAGTACATTTGTATCAAATAAAAATTCTTATTATTTTTCCTAAATATTCCAAACAGTAAAGCTAATCATTTTTTTACATTAACAAATCCAAATGACCGTAATCATTGGCTTTTATTTTCCATCATCAAGTTCATTCAGTTTACAGGAAGTCCGTGCTAGTAGCGTGCTTGTCCTGTCAATCAAAATAATTAAACACAGTGGAGGTGTGGAAATCGCGTTTCACCGGCCAAGAGTCACTTAGTATTCCAAGAAGTTTTAATATTTTTCCCTATCATTTTCTAGATCTGATTTTGGCATTCCTGCAGAAAAAAAAATAATTAGAAGATATACTTCGAAGAATTAAGTTTTAAATTGATTTGAAACATATTCCCTGCCAGTTTAAAATACTACTGTCGGCACAAGTTTATTCTAAAACACTTTTGTTTAATGACTGTTTGATGTTGGTTTTAAGACTGATTTTCTTGTGTTACAATAGTAATTAAATATTAATTAAAATATACTGAAAAAACTCAATAAGGATTTTATTTCGGGAGAAAAGGCACCTGGGGGGGGGGGGGGGGGGTCTTAATTATAGTGAATGGCAAACATATATTTAAAACATGAAAAGGTGAAGGAAGGACTTTTCCTTCTCTAATAATAGATTTTTTAAAACATTTTGGTCTTTTCTAAAATTTAAAACCACACCATCAATTTAATTAGCTCTAAAGATATTTAATTAATTGAATATTTGCAGTACTGTTCATAATTCTCAAACCTACATGTCGTTAAAATACGTGTTACTGTAGAAATAATTCTTTTTATGTATTTTTGTCCTGTAAAAGACTTAATTATTATACATCCATTAATAATTTGTCCTCTTTAAAATTACAACAAATTGATGCCGTGTGTGAAGCATTTGTACATTGCCCTTTTTTTAAATTTAATATTTTAGCATCGTTCTACACACATGTAGGTACTTAATAAATTATTTCCCAGGGAAATTTCATGAAATAAGTAACAGATAAGTTATAATAATAGAAATTTAAATATCATAGATAATTTTTGCAATGAAATAATTATTCTTCAAACACGATATCTAAGTTATTTAATTAAAAAACATGTAAATCCTTACCATCAAAAAGATAAGTCCGTTCACTTTGGAGTTCCGAATGACAATGAAGACTGAACGATAAGTGAACGGTAAACGCAAGGTGAACGCAAAGTAAACGGAACGAAGAGCGAACGGTGAACGTTTTGTGAAGGGTGAACGCGAACGCACGGTGGACGGTGAACGCAATACTGTGAACGAAGAGCAAACGGTGACCGCACGCTGAACGAACGGAGAACGAACGCTGAACGAACGGTGAACGAACGGTAAGCGAACGGAAAAAAGGGAAAGTAGAACGTTTCAGGGACTGTACTTGCATGTATAAAATACCTGAAGTCTATTGAAAATCTTTAGCGATTTTAATTTTTATCGGATTCGTTCCATCCGCAAAAATTGGACAACCGCATAAAATACGTGTTATACGGTATTACTAAAATGTCAGTTTATTCTTGTTTACTAGCAGAGTAATTATAAAGACAATAGAATTTTTTTTAAACGACTTTTTAATATACAAGTAACATTTTTTACCATAGGTCATATACACACATGTACTTACTACATAATGACGACATTTTTGCTGTTTGAGGTGTTGCCTTATATAGAGCAAACAATTCTGTCACACATGATCTTTTAAGACTATGTTTTTGACTTTGCATATGCTTTTACTTAGATTTGTATTGCGGTAATCTAGATACGAGATACGGGGGAATTTTGCGATTTTGTGTCACCCCTAGATAGTAGAAATTAACAGTTCTCCATCAGCAAGTAATGACGTCTCAATGCGGGTGATATTTCTCGAGAGAGACGCTTCACAACAAGCAAACCTATTGTTGATTTAAATTTGCCTAAATACTACTTATCTATAATCTATTGGCAAGGCTTATTGAGATATTTATTTCAGGCCTGTGATGAGGATACCTCCACATATGGAAGTTTTTTCATCAAACTACACAAACATATACCAGAGAATATTAAAAACCTTGTTTGTGAGCACTTTGAACTAGAACTTCCTCCACGAGAAAGATCCCACGATGAACTTAGAGAGCTTGAAAAACTTAGACGTTACATTGCAAAAACTTTAGAATCCCTTCCGCACTGGGGAGAAAGAGTACCAAAGCAGTGGTCTGATTTCGAACAAATTATTCGCGAAAGACAAGGATCGAAGATATCATCTAAAGATCAGCTTCAGAAATTCTCAGAACACTTAACGCAGGATGAATTTAGTGATATTCTGAAATTTTATCACGAAATTGGAATGATTCTGTATTTTCCGGATTTAGGTGATGACATTATTTTGGACATTCAGTGGTTTGTTGATGCATTCAAATACATTATAACTGATCGGAAGCATGTACCAATAAAAATGGCCACTCATGAAGATTGGGATCAATATTTTGATGTCGGTATGATAACTGAATCATTGATGCTCAAGATTTGGAAGGAGATTGGAAACAACTCCACTTATGCCAGATACCTGAATAGGATAACACCTTTTATGGAGAAGCTTGGAATCCTTGCACAAATAGGTAAAAAAGACACGAGAGAAAACCAATGCTACTATATCCCGAGCATGAACAAAAGGCAATTGATGAAAGGGGAACAATGGACAAGATGGAAGAAGACACCAATACTCTCATTTTACTTCAAGACATATTTACCCCACTTCTTTTTCTTTCGCCTTGTTGTTGCTTGCTTTGCCCTTTTTGATACCCAAGCAAAGGAGCTTTACAAAAATATAGCCTTATTCTGCGGAGCTGAAAAAGATGAGTATCACACCGTTGCCATTGCAGTCAACAAAACATCAATTCAATTGCAGGTGCTCACTCCTCCGGGAAATGGCATACCGCTACGAACGGAAAGAACACGTGCTATTCGTTTGAAAATTGAAAAGAAAATATCAGAACTAACAAAAACATTTCATGGAAATGTAGATTACGAGATAGGCTTCCCTTGTTCATGTAAACCTATTTTCATCACAAAAGAAGACGAAAGGCAATTTATTTCTGAAAAAGAACTTTTGAAAATTTCTGCAGATTTTCCACCATGCCCTAGGTGCAAAGTTCATTCCGACAAAAGAATAAACAAAAAACAACTTTTGGAGATTTGGGGGGAAGGTAAGTCGATTGATATAATTTCTCAGAATCAATTTACAACTTTCTTTGCTTATTAATTTGAGAAAAAAATGAATTATATACTTTTTAAATTAGATCTCTATCTAAATATGTACTACACTGCAGTATGAAATTTTATTTCGTATTATTTTTAGCAACAGTAGATAAAAGAGATAACTTTTATTGAACTCCCATTTTTTAATATCTTTAATTGTTTTTATGTTTTACTATAGAAACTTTTTGACAGAAATTTGTGTTGCCTTCTTTTTAATTGTATACCGCATTTTAACTTTACCGTAAAATTTTGGAAAATCCTTTTAACTATAACTGGTAAAGTTATTCAAACAATTTAAATATAAATCTATGAGAAATGTTCCTGATATCTTAAAAAAAACGTATCTGGTTGTTATTTTTTCTTATCTTTTACTAAAGATAGATTCTTGTGAGCTATGTGAACGTATATATACGTTATTCAGAGTCACATAACCCTTGGACTTAGATAACGTTGTTTTAGAGGGATGGTGTTTGAGGCACGTTTTAGACTAGATTGATCTCCTTAACAAGATTGATTGATTGTATATTGTTTAACGTCCCTCTCGAGAATTTTTCACTCATATGGAGACGCCACCATTTGCCGGTGGAGAGCTGAAAATTTTGTCCTTTACTCGGCACTCAGGGCCATTGATCAGGGAGGGATCTTTTTCGTGCCAGCACCTACTGCTACACGGGACCTCGGTTTATACGGTCTCATCCGAAGGACCGGTCTCCACGTCCCGCAGTGGGATTCGAACACGCGACGTAAGGATTGACTCCTTACTTCACGACTCTCCTTTAGAAGAAGATCTCCATATGAATATATACAAAAGTTCTAAATTTTAGAATTAAAATGTATGAAAGTTTTTATTTAATGATAATTGACAGATTAAGATATCATGTCTTAAAAATAAGTTATATCTGATGGTAAATTTGCAGGCCCCCATCCTCTTTAAGTTTTTGATTATTTTATCCAATGCTTGAACCATTCGTGCACGGTACATTATTGACACTTAGATATCTTTCCTTGTTTTTTATTTAATTTCAGCGCTTATTTGATTTGGTAAACATCAATTCCAGTGATCTAGCTAAATTTTAAAATTTTTGAAGAGTGTGTTCTTAATTCATATGTACACTATTTTTAATTTCAGCTGAGCTGTAGGACCATGCGATATTCTATTTTTAAGATTTATCTATAACACTCGGTAGTACAGCTTAAGACATGTGGACCGGACGTCTGAATACTGAGGTTCACAACGTTGATGAAATGTTGAATTGTTAACTGCGGATAGGAAAAACACGTTGTATATCTTTAATATTTAATATTTCAATTCAAGTGCTTACCTTGTATTACATGTAAGGTCGTAAGGCTATTGTCCAATTTCAATATAGCTATTAACATTCTATAAATCATAAATATTAAATATTTTAACATTTTAAAGGAATATATAGTGATTTTCGCGAGAACACTGGCTTTTATAGTCGAGGGACTGCGTTAAGTACGGGAGTACAACATTTCTGATCACTAAAAAAATACAATTAAAATTTGAACTAGCTAATTGTTTGAAACAAAATTTATATAAAAAAAGATTGGATTATATTTCATTTAGCAATACAATTGTCTAAAATCTAGCTCTTGTATTTCAATGTCTTGGACGTTTTTGACACACCGACAAGACATAAAAAAGCCCATAAGAAAATAATCTCACTATGGGGTTATAGGTCTTTATTTTTGGGATTTCCATTACGCTATACTGGATATAAATTAGTTTTTTTTCACACTATGCTTAATATATTTTAGTCATTTTTTTTTCAATAATCATGAGTCAAAAAAGATTTGCTATGGTTAATATGATTTTTTGTTTATCTAACAGAGAGTTTTTTTTTCATTAAAACAAACCCTTCATATGGTTTATAAATTAACAACTTCTAAAATATTTAAGCATATATATTAGTTATAATTTTTTTTTTAAATGCTCCAATACTCTTATTACTACTAACGTTTTTTCTATACTTAATTATTTACTTAAAAAGAAAAAGAACAAAAAATGTTTATCCATTCCAAGTTATACGAAATTACCTGTATTTGAATTACATGTAAGTAAAGTAAAAAATTATCACATTACTCTCAGTTTATACACAAGGGTGTGTATTGCATATTGTCATAAGCATGGAGATATATATTAAATATTACATATACATCCTATATCTTTTAATCCATTTATATATACATTTGTTATACTTCTGTAAATTAAGGAAATATTATGTCTTTTCTCAGCAAAAACTGTTGATTTACTATGTACAATTAGAAAGTACAATGATTTTATCCTTGCTTCTATTCCGCGAGATTTTTTGTTCATTAAATTTGTTAATTAAGAAAATGCCTTTTCACAGAAAAAAACTGTTGATTTTCTATGTACAATTAGATAGTACCATAATTTGATAATTACTTTTGTTCCGCGAGATTTTTTTGCTCATTTCAATTTTCTGTTTTTGAGTAATAAAGTATGTATCGATTTTCTAGAATTTGTTTGCCAACCAATTGATTTTAATTTATCTTATGTTTTTATTGAATATATTTTGCTAATTTAAAAATTATCCAATGCAGAGAACACACCGTAGCCGAGACGTGTTTAGAAAAGATAATTATTTAAACTCTCTGATATTGTAGGAATATTTTTTATAGCCAGGACAATAAACAATTGGACAAGCAGTATAACAATATAATAGACGCCTGGCCTAAGGAATGTTTTTTAACCACCCTCAACCCCAAAAATATATGTTTTAAAGGATATCGTGCTAGCAAAACTGATTAAAGTATTCGCAGCATCTTTAATCCAATACACTTCACAAAAGAACAACCTAACACATTGCATATATAATAATTTAAAACCAACGCAACATACAGGAGCTTCTTAATATAGATTAAATCATTCAAAGGGAAGCACTCTTCACACAATATTTAATGTGTACATGTATAGGTAATTAAGCATCTTTCCAAGTCAAGGGTTTTTGATCCGCTCAGCTCCAAGTAAATTTCCATTTCGCATATTTTCATATGTTTATGCAATTTCTTCATATACATACGGAACATATTCAGTTAAGAAAAATACAACTACAACTTTATAGAAAATCCTTAAGGAGAGAGGTTCTGCAGGTCCCAAGGCAAGACTATACCTGAGAACATGCTACAAATTCCTGTCAAAATTTTGATTTTTATCACTTTGAGTTCTATTCAATGTAATTACTTAAAACAGTGCGACATTTAACTCCGGACACGACATTTGTCCGGACTTTCGCCAACCACTTTTCCAAAGATACATGAAAACCATTTATGTCATCTGGTGGGATTTTTTTAATCGCACAACATGGACTAACCTTTACACCTGAATATCTTCTAGTTTAAAAGATATTACACCTGCAATCAAGAAATCCCATGGGATTATGGTGGGATTTTCTCTCCTAACCAATATCCCACCATTATTCTGTGGGAGAAAAATGAGTTCTGTGGGATTTTTTCTCCTATAGAATCAAAACTCCCATTTTTAACCCTACATAGGATTTTTTATCCCATAATGTATGAAATGGGACAAGAAGTTCTATAATTGACACTAATAGGATAAAAAGTTCTCTACCAAAATGATTTATAGAATATTTTATCCTACAGGAGAATGGAAATTGTTTTGATTCTTTTAATTTAATACAGTCAAGGGTCAAAATTACTTTTGAAAGCTTAATTGTTGCCATATAATTCATTAAAACTCAACATTTTAAAATCATTACCTTGATATTTCTACTCTAGCTTATATTACTGTTAAAAAAAATTTACTGTCATATTATATACATGCTGTTGTCATGGTTGTCTAAGATATAAAGTTGTTATTCTTAGTCTTTACTATCATAAACCAAAAATAAACTTCTGCATAGATCTATCTTGATTTTACAAGGAACATGATGAATGGTAGCTTAAATAATAGCCATTTTTTGAAAATATCATTGAAATAGGTTTGTGATGGGTTTTGGTTATATTATAATTGCTGAAATACTTCCGACCTTTAAATGTTTCACCCCCAGTTTAGACTCATTGAGAGTCAATTTTATCATATTTTTGTCATATTGTCATTTTGTAAACTGATGGGCTGTAATGCCCAAAGTTATATACTGAATAAACTTATTTTATAAAAGTACCTTCTCGAGTGCTCCTTATACATAGGAGGGAATTCCATAACTGAATATGCTGAATGGAACTGTAGCACCTTTTGACTTATTAATTTGCGCTGAGGTGATTATGGACTAATTCAAGCATTACGTATTAAACCAATATCTCAATAAAATGAATATAAATGAGACTACATTGATTTAAAAGTACGTGAATTAATCCTTTTAGCAGACAACAAAAGTTCAGCCACTTCGGTCTTCTTTCCTGTTCATGCATCACAGTTGCATCAATGCATTTACAGACTGTGAATTTTTACTATAAAAAAAACGTAACGGAGATTTAGATAGGAACAGTGTAATGTGTGTATTCGTCTCGACTATGTGGATTCACTTCGGGCGTTTTGTTCCCATCTAAATAAAGTATTCTATAACGACTATATATTTTTACTTTAAATGAATGTTGAAATATTTTTAATCATGGTACCGTTTTCACTTGGAGAGCGTTATCAAATAAAAGTACTCAGCCAAGTGAATTTGCATGAATTAAAAGGCGAAAACTTGCAATACTCATGTTTCACAGATGAATTTTAGGGGTCAAATAAATATATATTTTATATGAATGCAGGTATCTGACTTTGAAAACATAATTTCTATTTTTGAAAAGTAACAATGTATTTATAAGGCAGATAAAGTTCCCCCTTTTCGAATAATTTATTGAAATTTTAGAAACTTAAAAAAAAGTCTCCCCTTGCCATTGGTCATTTTCTAAGTGTTTAGGTTTGATTAACTGTGTGAGTGCTATAACAAAAACTTAACTGTATTCCAAACTGGCAACTAATAAACTTCAATGAAAAGTACAAAAAGTTATGGTAATCAATTACGTGAACAATCCAATTCCTATTGACAGAGTATTATGACCATGATGATGAATTCTCCCTTTGAAAATTTTAGTCCTCTTAGAATTTATCATTTTACATTTAGAAATTAGAGGCTATTGCAAGCAAAATAATACCAACTTGGCACAATTTCATTGAAAAATAAAAAAGTTATGGTCATTCAAGAGAACACCCCTGAGTATGATTGACAGAGTATAACATAATGATGGATTCTCCCTATGAAAATTTTAGTCCTCTTAGAATTTATCATTTTACATTTAGAAAGTAGAGGCTATTGCAAGCAAAATAATACCAACTTGGCACAATTTCATGGAAAATAAAAAAGTTATGGCCATTCAAGAGAACACTGCTGAGTACGATTGACACAGTATAACATAATGATGGATTCTTCCTATGAAAATTTTAGTCCTCTTAGAATTTATCACTTTACATTTAGAAAGTTGAGGCTATTGCAAGCAAAATAATACCAACTTGGCACAATTTCATTGAAAAATAAAAAAGTTATGGTCATTCAAGAGAACACCCCTGAGTATGATTGACATAGTATAACATAATGATGGATTCTCCCTATGAAAATTTTAGTCCTCTTAGAATTTATCATTTTACATTTAGAAAGTAGAGGCTATTGCAAGCAAAATAATACCAACTTGGCACAATTTCATGGAAAATAAAAAAGTTATGGCCATTCAAGAGAACACTACTGAGTACGATTGACACAGTATAACATAATGATGGATTCTTCCTATGAAAATTTTAGTCCTCTTAGAATTTATCATTTTACATGTAGAAAGTACATACTATTGCAAGCAAAATAATACCAACTTGGCAAAATTTCATTGAGAAATAAAAAAGTTATGGCCATTCAAGAGAACACACCAGTATGATTAGGTGACTTTAATTAACATGGCATATGTTCCCTATGAAAATTGAAGTCTTTTTACATTATCAGAATTTCTATATTGTTTTGCAGTGTTAAAAAAAGAAAAAGAAAAAAACAACATATTTTTGTATGTACGTTAATCAACATTTTAAAATGTTGTTGGTTTTTTTTTCTTGGAAAATGTTTTAATTAAAAATATATTTTAGAGAAGTTACTCCAAAACAAAGTATATACACAAATTGATAATAAACAGGAAATGGCTCGTGTAATCATCAGTCGGTGTGAAGATGAATTGTTGAATATATGTGTACATCATCGTTTACATTGAAGTTCTGAAAAAAAGGTGTGAGAATATTCCTTCAGGCTAAATTTTACAACATATTTTCAAAGGTGTGAAATCGGACATCATTCAATGATTTCAATCTGATCACTCTTTTACAAATTTCCATAATCAATAAAGTACTCTAGAACTCTAGAATTTTCAAAACTACTCTAGAACTCTTGAAAATTCTATGGCAAATCAAATCAAAGATACTGAAATACAATCAGGCTTTTGGAAGCATTTTCAGTACTCTTTTGAGATGGTTTGGGGTACATTAAAGGAGGTTGGCACAACTGATGTAGAATTTTTTAGAAGCATACAACTTTTATACTTTTGTTTTATAATATTCGTAGCGAAAAAGAGACATCTGCATATTGGGGCAACATTGAATCTGCGTGATATTTAAAATTCTTTTAATTTATTTTTTGTTTTACTAAATAACGATAAAATGTATGAATCTTTAAGCTTTCCGCTCTTACTCTGTATTGGTGTTGATGTGCAGTGCTAAGTTTGTACAATCTCATAAGATTTTAAATACATGTATATGAAAACAAAGCTGAAAGAGACTTCAAACTACACAGTGACCTGCAGTATGCCAGCAATTAGCCCTTTGTTTTATTTCACAAGTGTTGATTCTATCTGAATATGAAATGTTTGTACATTTTGAATACAAGATTACTGGATTATTTTTCATACGGAATTTCAATTTGTTCATCATTATCTTTCCATCACATATCTTTTTGATTTAATTTCTTCTGTTTACAAATTTTAAATCAATTTGCTCTTCTACGATAGTTTTGGTTTATGTGTGAAATGTGATCTAAACGACAACATTAAAACAAGCTTTCAGAACATAACCAATATCGACTACATCCTATCTTCATTATATACCAACAATTCTAAGAAGACCCTTTTAATTATTTACTATAATTTAAATCAGGGATCTATAAATTGTCATTTTTCTTTATTAAACATTCAAAAAATTCCTTTTCGTCCAATGTTCCCTAAAATAAAAGTTATATTGGCTATTATTGTTAAGATGAAAATATAAATCAGATAAACGTAAAGATCATCAGAATTTTAAATCTAGCATTTTCATTCTAGAAAGGCACATAACTCTGTAAAGAGTATCGTATTATGCTATCGTGTCCTATTTCGGGCATAGGTATTATTTAATTAAGCTAGATATAAAGCTATAATTTTTTTTCATGATTTAATTTTATTAAATCGATAAAAAACAATAATAGGAAATATTCATCAACGTGTCACAATACTCCACTTCCAGATATTGGCTCTGTTGACTTCTTAAACGCTTTTGCTTTCGACGGGACTATATTTTTGGACGGGGGGTGTCGATCCTAAGTTAAGCTTAATGTGATTTTTTTAATTATATATATATTTGTCATCTGAGTTTGATTTCACAGAAAAAGCATCAACTTCTGTAGTATTTTGCATGTTTTTCTTACTCTTGCAGTAATGTTTGAAAACTAATAAAGTAACTCAATTCTACTGTTAAACCCTAACACCTCTCCCCTTGCTAACTTCCGAGAGACAAATATTTTTACCCCAGATCTCGATGGGGTACCCCATCGGGCAATTAAGAGTCTTTTGTTTTCCCTAGGTAGCAAAACTGTCACAATTTGCTTGGAACTAACAAAACATACACAAGGGATATTAACAAAAAGCAAGTCGATTTAACAACTGAATCTACAATAGAAATTCATGGCAAACAAACTCCATAATTTTCTAAACCTTCGTATTAAAGTCATATATATTTTTTTCATTTTTAGTTTAAAAATTAAATCCAACAATTTAATTTTATATTACATCATTCATAATTGATAGCAGACAATTAAAATAAAATTGTATACCCCCCCCCCCCCCCCCCCCTTTAACATGTGTTAAAGGACAGATGATAGAAATTTTTGTCAAAGAATTCGAAAATATAAACTTGAATCATATTTATGAAAGTAAATTGAATACTAGTATAGCTTTTAATTTTTCATTCTACGTTTCACAAAAATGGGGTTTAAACAATTTATAGGTTACTATTGAGTATTGATATTTGTCAAAGAATTCGAAAATATAAGCTTGAATCATATTTATGAAAGTAAATTGAATACTCGTATAGCTTTTAATTTGTCATTCTACGTTTCACAAAAATTGGGTTAAAACAATTTATAGGTTACTATTGAGTATTGAAGGATGCATGGTTGGTGAATACATCATAGAAGGTTAACAATATATCGAAATGTCGTGAAGAAAAAGAAGGGGCTTCATGGGGGCTATGTATTGACTGGACTTTTACACTTGTACGGAATATCCCGCTGACCATGCAAATAAAATTAACTTTTCAAGGGAAACATTTTATTTTAGAGATACGGAGAGATTATATTGGATATTTGAATTACCATTATTACCCATGACAGTATTTACAACCAAAAAAAATTTAAAAAATTAAAATAGTCCTGTTTTCATTTCTTTGTTTTCTCGTGAACTGTGCATTGTTTAAATTAAAAAAAATAAAATAAACCAATAAATAACAAGAATAGATATGGGTTACCCCATATCCAAAGATATTCGACTTTTAGATTTAATATATGTTTAACAGTGATTATAATGACTTTAATAAAAAAAAAATGCACTGTCTAATTATGGAACTGGTGTAAATTTCGTGAGTCCGTAGCATTTTGGTCACCCAGTGTCCTAACAAACAGTACACATACCTGTGTCCGCAAGACCAACATTAGCCTTGGTCTACACACGTGAGATGGAGCAGTCAAATGTATCCAGCGAGTTCGGAGAAACACGTTTTGTTTTGCCGAGAAGTTACGATGGCAGACAAAACATTTCTTAATTAGATCATATGAATACGAATTTTGATTAATAAAAATTATACAATCCCTGTTGAACTATAGTTTGTTCTATCATTTGCATCTGCAACAACTTGTGTTTAAAATGACCGGGTTAGGAAAATCAGGACCGGGCCGGAAAATTCTAAACTGAAAACGTTTTTGTTTTGAAAATTACTGAAATATACTAATGTAATCGTCGCAGAAATTACTTGAACTAAATTCAAGTTCTGTATAAAATGGTATGCTGACTTCAACACGAACCCGAATCTCCGACCCAGTTCTCGTTTTGCTACACATTTTATATACCCTACAGTTTACCAAGTGTACACACGAGCAGAATGCGGCCAGGGATTGAAAATTCCGTCATTTAATAAAACACACACACAGAATGATTTTTTTTTCTTTAAGAAGAAATTGTATGATAATTAAAGGAGTATAAACATGTACTTAATACAATTGCTGATATAGTTTTATCTATTCATCGGTGAAAAGATATGAATCGAAAAATGACCTAAATATTCTCTGTTATCAAACATGTAAAAAAAAAAGGGCTGAGGAGGGAGCGAGCGTAGGAATATTGATATTTTTTATTTGGATTTCGGGGGAAAGTGGTTTTCTAAATATAACGTGACGTTATTTTTGATTTTTATAACGTATGACATACACAACTTTACTCTTATCATGAACAATAATGTTTTATCTACTTATCATGATGGGACTATTTTGGTCGGACCAATTTCTGTGAGCCGCCGCTGAATACAGTAATATATCTTGCATAAATAGTATGCACTGATCGAATATATTAAAAAAGAAACCGCAATATTCTATCTATGGATTCACTTCTTAAAAATTCTGTGCAGAAGGATGCATTACTCCTAGAATTACCCAAAACCATTCAAAGAAAAAAAACGAGGAATTTCCACATGATGTTTGTAAACAAAACCTGCTCTACTCTCGTAAGTAGATATAGAATTATGGAATTTGTTATTTATTTCATTAAAAGCATGTTAATACATGGCTTATCACCTTGATAGATCAGAGACATATAAGAGAATATTATACGTCTCTGGATAGATCAACCTGATCCCTCGTTCACTTAGGGGTGCGTTCAAAAGCGTATTGGCTAACTCAGAAGCTAAGTAGTAGATATCTATCTCTATTGAAGGGACAGCTAACCTAGCTGCTAAATGTTAGATTTTGAATAAAGATAAATCAGTAAAAACTTTTTACTGGATCAAATAAAGTTTATTTCAGGCGAAAATATATATTTAAATTTACATTTAGTTCACTTAGAAATAGGAAAAAACCTTCCTTTTTGTAAAAATCTTGAATGCTGCAAATTTGTAACCAAGGAAACCATCTTGGATTTGGGACGTAGCATTAAATATTTATGCTAGCTCCTAGGCCTAATGAAAACAATATGTCTTCAGATGTTATGAATTTTTGTCACTGTAAACATGATAAAGTGTTTGCAGAGCTAGCAGTCGATGGGGATATTCAGTAGTATATTATACAAAGTAAATAATCGTCAGAAAATTATACACATCGGAATTATTATTCTTTTGTTCGAATTTCCTCAATATGTACACTAGCTGATGATTGTACTTAAAAATATATATTGTCATGTCTAAATTTGACTGTAATTTGCAAGTTACAGTTCAGAAGTATCTTGATCACAGTCATCAGCATTACTGATTAAAAAATTAATTATATTATCTTCTCTCAGACATGGTATTTGGCTATTTGCTACAGTAGTGAACTAGGGATTAACAAACATTGCATGTGTTGAAAGTACTTTTTTTTTTTTTGCTGTCAAGATAAATTTTGAGATATGGGGGTCAGTGCTTATTATACATGTCATGATTGACATACCAGTAACTAATAAATAACCCGCAAACTCTTACCTTTATTGTTTGGGAGTATCCAAATATCAAATTACTATATCTCTGTTAGAAAATTGATTGATCCTCTGAAGTTTATATAGGACATGTACCCACATGATTTTCGATGTAATCAATGATGTTTTTTTTTATTAATATTAAATATCTGAAAAACAGTTTGAAAACTTTGAGTGAAAAATCAATCTTTATACTGCTAAACTCATTTTTTATACCATGAATACATCCCCGGTACTTAGTAATATCATTATTAAGTTATGTTCATGTTCTTTTGAGGGGAAAAATATACATCATATATTAATTTAGGAGCTTATGTGTAAGTAAATCATAAGAGACAAAAATGCTAGGACCTTTTCTTTTTTACATATTTATTTGTGAAAATACTCTTTCTATTATAAATTGGAAATGAAATTTTAAAAAGTTCTAGCTTTAATTAATTACTAATAATAATATTATGACTTTTTTTCTTAGAATTGATATGATATTGAATGTTTTTAAAAGAAATAAAGACTGCGTTTTTGTGAATATTGCAGGATAACCTGCAATGTTAATGTAGACAAAGATTTAAATTACACTTGAAAGACTCCCATGCCAATTTCAATAGTCCTCGCCCTCTGATGTCAAACACAAAGGTAACCGCACAAGATTTTCATGCATATTTGGCCCCCTTAGCGTCAGCTACAAAGACAGGTGCACACAAGTTTTTCATTCATATTAGGTCTTCTTAGCTTCTGACCTTTTGACCTGCCTAATTTACATTCTGGTAGAATTATCAATAAATCAACTCAGTTTACTTTCAAAGAGTTACCACAGAGAAAAAAAAACAGACATGGAAATATTATGGCATCATCTGACTTCATGAAAAATTCTCAAGGGCAAGAAACTGCTATAATACAGATACCGGTAAATGTATGCAGAACATGCGCAAAGTTTCATTTATGGTATTCTGATCATTGTTGATAGATGAAAATAATTCATACTTTTATACTTCGACCTCTGTAGGGTTAATTAAATTACCAAGTATAGTGTCAGTCATTTTGGCTGGAATGAGAAATTTGAGTGATCAGTATTCAATTCATTTTCTAATTTATTGAAAAATTTAATCCATCCAACTTTGTTATTATACATGTACATGTAATAAGTATTGTTTGATTCATTCTATTTTTTTCTTTAATAGAACATGAAATTATAGTAGCTGACATGTACCACTTAAAGATTTTCCCCCTTGTGAATACAAGAATGCAAAGGTAATTCTTTGTGAAAATAGAGAGAATGAATAATAAAACTTTTCAAACCATACAACAAAAACTACTTTGAATAATTAGTTTGCAACCAACCATTTACAATTGAATTTTGCAGTTTTATTTCTTTAACATTGAAAAAAAAATCAAATTTGGTATTCTTTTTAACTCTACTAGTGAAAGACCTGAAGAGCTTATGCAATAAGGTGTCCCCGTCCATCCTTCTAGCTGTCTGTCTGTAATTTTTCAAAATGCTAATGCTCCTACAGTTTTAATCTGATTTCAATATAACTAGGCACACAAGTAGACTGCACTAAGGTACATAGTGCATCAGATTTTTTTTAAAATTTCAATGAATGGTGCTGTCATGGTTACTAAAATAGAAATTTTTGTAAAATTCCTTTTAAACTGCTACTCCACCTACAATTTTGGTATGATTTCAATATAATGTGGAACACAAGTAGATTACACTTAGATACACAATTCTATTTATTGCTGCCTGTTGCAACACGTGTGCAAATTTTCAGATCCAAGTGCTACTATTTCTTTTTTATACATATACAGACCAGTAGAGCTACAGTCTAATCAGAGACTTCATAGTTTATCTTTTTCATCACACAGCAACTTTTTTTTTCAGTATATGCAGATACATACACATAAAAGGAGATATTATCTCATGATCTGTGGATCCAAAACTTTAAGGACAAAACTTTTGATAATTCATTCATGTAAAGAGTGTTGACTCGAATATTGAATATCTAATGAATGGAACCAAGAGAATTAATTTAATAAATATTTTATTATACCCGCACTTTCTAAAGAAAGTTCGGGTATATTGTTGTTACTCATGTCCGTCCGTCCGTCCGTCCGTCCGTCCGTCTGTCACACTTTTCTTCCCTGAACTCCTCTTACATTTTACACAGTAGCTTAATCATCTTTTGGGAGATGGTTGGTGGTGTCATGTAGATGTGCAGTAAGGTTTCGGAATTTTGATTTTGCCCCAGGGGGTCAAATGGGGGTCGAAAAATGACGTTTTTTATGCAAAAAGTCCCGTCTTCCCTGAACTCCTTTTACATTTTACTCAGCAGCCTAATCACCTTTTGGGGGATGATTGGTGGTGTCATGTAGATGTGCAGTAAGGTTTCGGAATTTTGATTTTGCCCAGGGGGGTCAAATGGGGGTCGAAAAATGATGTTTTTTATGCAAAAAGCCCCGTCTTCCCTGAACTCCTTCTACATTTTACTCAGCAGCCTAATCACCTTTTGGGGGATGATTGGTGGTGTCATGTAGATGTGCAGTAAGGTTTCGGAATTTTGATTTTGCCCCGGGGGGTCAAATGGGGGTCGAAAAATGACGTTTTTTATGCAAAAAGCCCCGTCTTCCCTGATCTCCTTCTACATTTTACACAGTAGCCTAATCATCTTTTGGGAGATGGTTGGTGGTGTCAGGTAGATGTGCAGTAAGGTTTCAGAATTTAGATTTTGCCCCGGGGGGTCAAATGGGGGTAAAAAAATGATGTTTTTTATGCAAAAAGCCCCGTCTTCCCTGATCTCCTCTTACATTTTACTCAGCAGCCTAATCATCTTTTGGGAGATGGTTGGTGGGGTCATGTAGATGTGCAGTAAGGTTTCGATATTTTGATTTTGCCCCGGGGGGTCAAATGTGGGTTGAAAAATGACGTTTTTATGCAAAAAGTCCCGTCTTCCCTGAACTCCTTCTACATTTTACTCAGCAGCCTAATCACCTTTTGGGGGATGATTGGTGGTGTCATGTAGATGTGCAGTAAGGTTTCGGAATTTTGATTTTGCCCCGGGGGTCAAATGGGGGTCGAAAAATGATGTTTTTTATGCAAAAAGCCCCGTCTTCCCTGATCTCCTCTTACATTTTACTCAGCAGCCTAATCATCTTTTGGGAGATGCTTGGTGGGGTCATGTAGATGTGCAGTAAGGTTTCAATATTTTGATTTTGCCCCGGGGGGTTAAATGGGGGTCGAAAAATGACGTTTTTTTATGCAAAAAGCCCCGTCTTCCCTGAACTCCTCTTACATTTTACTCAGAAGCCTAATCATCTTTTGGGAGATGGTTGGTGGGGTCATGTAGATGTGCAGTAAGGTTTCAATATTTTTATTTTGCCCCGGGGGGTCAAATGTGGGTCGAAAAATGATGTTTTTTTTATGCAAAAAGCCCCTTTTTCTCTGAACTCCTCTTACATTTTACTCAGAAGCCTAATCACCTTTTGGGAGATGGTTGGTGGTGTCATGTAGATGTGCAGTAAGGTTTCGGAATTTTGATTTTGCCCAAGGGGGTCAAATAGGGGTAAAAAAATGACGTTTTTATGCAAAAAGCCCCGTCTTCCCTGAAATTCTCCTACATTTTACACAGTAGCCTAATCACCTTTTGGGAGATGGTTGGTGGTGTCATGTAGATGTGCAGAAAGTTTTCGTAATTTGGATTTTTTCCCCGGGGGGTCAAATGGATGTGGAAAAATGACGTTTTTTGTGCAAAAAGTCCTGTCTTACCTGAAGTCCTCCTTAATGTTACTCAGAAGCCAAATCATCTTTTAGGAGAGTTAAATATTTTGAAAAATATGTAAAACATCAACGTTAAAGAGTAAAAAAACATCGCATGCTGGGAAACACCTTGAATTTTTATGAGTAATTAATGTACATGTCAAATGTGAGAGTCATATCTCATCTCAATCAAAAGTTATATAAGCAAATGCAACATTTTTGTAAAGTAGGTTAGGCTTCAAGGTCAAGGTCACAGAGTAAAAGTCATGATTCATTTGGAAAGATCTTATCACAGGTAATAAGTATATACATGCATTATAATATGAATGCCCTAACTTTTCTCTTTCAAAATGATGAACTTATAACAATTTAATTTTTTTGCAAGTAGGTCAAACTTCTAGGTCATATTTAAAAAAAAAACATGCCATTCTCACAGGTAAATACTAGTACATAAGTTTAATATGAATGCCGTCTCTTCTCATTCAGTAGATATGACCGTGATGACCAAGGTTAATTTTATTCAGACAGAATGACAGTCTGACATACAAATGTACATATTTCTATACGAATTGCATGGGTAAAATTGGACCAGTGGTTCTAGAGAAGTTAAAAATGTAAAAAGTTTTCAGACAAACAGATGGATGACATGTCACGACAGATGTTATATGATAAGGAAACCAGAAAAGCTCAAATGAGTGTTTTGAAAGGGTAACTATATTGTTGCAGTATTTGAAAAGCTGTTTTTTTCATGCAGAGATATGTATGACCAACATATTCATGTTTTATATTTTCTTTAGTAATTTTTTTTTGTTGTGAATACATCTCTCTCGGGAATTTTTCCCTCATATGGAGACACCACCAAATAATAATGAAGACAAGATGTGTTTGTGAAACACTGATGTCCCTGTATGGAAGCCTATGGCGAAGGTTGAAGTTTCTCAAATATATGTCAAACTCAAAGGTCAAGGTCAAAGGGTTCAAATTGTTGGTATCAGAAAAAAGTCTTGTCACAAGGAATGCACATGTGAAATAAGTCATCCCAGTACTTCCTGTTCAAAGGTTAATTGCCAAGGTTATATAATTTTTTAAGTGGTTCAAACTCTAAGGTCAAGGTCAAACATATTTATAACTGTTGACAGTTCACAATGAATACACATGTTAAGCATGAAAGCCCTAGCACCTACTGATCAAAATTTAGGCCAAGTTTAAAGTTCGGTATTTTTCTTGTAAAAATGTGTATTCTAGGTCAAGTGATCAGAGGTAAAAATTAATGTTACCCAAATAAAAGGTCTTAATTGTCACAAGAAATAAACCTATAAAATGTGGAAGCCATTTGTATAGCCCATCCCACTTAAAACTTATGGGCAAGGTTATAATTTCTGCAGACAAATAGACAGGCATAATATAAACACAAGAAACAAAATATGTACATAATTTGTCAAATGGAAAAAATATACTATTTAATTGGAATCACAAAATAGATTGTTATTTCAGGGATAGGGAGTAGGTAGGGAGATTGGACCCCCCCCCTGGAATTTCCTTTGTTATTTAAACAAGACTATATACTGAAGCAAATAAAAAATGACTTTGGACATCCTCCCCCTAACTTAGATAACATTGACCCCACTATCATTGTTTTTATTTTGTTTATTTGTTTTCAGTTTATGAGTTTTTTTTTTTCTCCTGCTTGTCAGGAAATTCTAGGCATGAATTTTTTGACTGAGATGTGAACCCCCCTCCCTACTCCCGAAAAAAAATTCTGGATCCGCACCAGTATTGGCAGTAACTGAATGTCACATCGACAAGGGGAGATAACTTCACAATATGAAATTCGTCTAGTGTGGCATGCGATGATCTTTGACCCTTTTTGAACTTTAACCTAATCGTTTGGGTTTATTTTACCCCCCACTATACTTAAACTTGTACTTACCGAGGTCTTGTAAACTTCATGAAATATAAATCCATTTTATATAACACAAAATGAATTAATCCAATGCACACCATTCTGCAGCATGTTATAATGCTATTCCATTCGGAAAACCTTCGTGCGGTCGATTCCGTCACCTTATCAGATGAAGTGGGAATCGGCCGAGGTGTACCGAATGGAGTTTAATCTGAAAATATGATAATGGGTGACGCAACGTGATGTGATGTAGAATTTACATGTCAAGAACAAATTTTGAATTAATTCATAACAAACAATGTTTTAACAAAACTGTTCCATCTAGCCTATTCCAAAAAGTATGTACTGTGTGATTGTGGTGTCGAGGGGGGGGGGGGGGATTAGTAAATTTAAAAAGGTCCTATTATGAGCAAAACATTTATCAAAATCTAATTTACATCATTAATAAAATTCAAACTGGTATAAAATGAATTAAGCATGTAAAATAAATATAAGAGGTTCTGAGTTATAGGTCACAGGGATAATTTCATACTCAATTTGATGAATACATATAAATTACAGGCACGTAGCAACCGGGGGGGGGGGGGCTGGCCCCCCCTTTTTTCCCAACATTACCTGTACTATAAGAAAATGTCCATTGAAAAGATGGTGCCCCCCCCCCACTTTTTACCACAGTATATACATAGCAAGGAAATATGGGGAAAAATTGGAAGTGAAAGTAATTTTGCCTTGAAAAAAAGGTGGCCACCACCCCCCCCCCCCCCCATTTCATTTTTTTTTCCTTGTTAATTTTTTTAGGTAAGTAAAAAAAAATTCTCAGGTTGGCCCCCCCTCTTTCAAAAACGATGCTACGCGCCCGAATTATTTAAGGAATGACTCTAATTCTTGGCCAAATTTTCGAGTATAATATGGTTTGGGTCAGTTTACGCTTTATTATCCGCGAAGCTGTTTGAAGTTAAAGGTACATTCATTAAATCTGGAATTTTCCATGAATCCCAAGGACTGGAAATGAGGGGATTGATGGATACAGATGATTCAGCTGGTTGTCAAGGGGGTGTGTCCCCATACCAAACCAGATTATACAAAATGTTATGCGTTCCTTTTTGGAAATCAACCAATGAGAGGCAAGAATACAAACAAAATTAAATTATATAGAATTATTTTGACTTTTTCCTTGGTAAGCCACCCGTAGGATTGTGTATTTAGAGGCAAACACCTTAGTGCGGGTATTACTGTCTCATGACAGCATCTAGTTGTACATTACTTTTTTTTATTCATCTGTCTAATTAATTAAAAATGAAATTTAAAGGCTCAAATAAGGTCTATTTTCCATCATTTTGATTAGAACAAGTTCTTTAATCTATTTTTCTCATATAGAAATAGGCATTTAATGTCATACGCAATGTAGTTTGCAGTTTATTGGGTTCTTCCCTGGGGTTGAAGAGCTCCACTAAATGAAGATCCTGTGTGCAATATTGTTATTGTCTATACATGGATTTGTAAATCTCTTCTAAAACAAATTTGATGAAAAAAATCTGGAATTTTATATGTTTTGTAATTTTTGTAAATTTTTCTTTGAATAATGCAAAAGTTTTCAATCTGTCCAAAATCCATGGAAATGTATGCTGATTTTTTGTCTAAATTTTAAAATATGTAATATGTTAGACCGTACATATATCATAAGTTTAAATTTAGAATATCTTGAAAAATTATCAGTAGGTAAGGTACCTTGCGTACGTCCTTAAATGTAAAATGAAGGGATGTGTACCTCTATTCAATTAACTGGGGAGCTCATGAGGCTGAAACTTATGTGGAAGCATCAAGGGGTAGTGAAGATTCTAAATTGTTCAAATCATGAACTCTTGGGGTTGGGCGGAGCCACAATGGGGAATCAAAGTTTTACATAGAAATATATAGGAAAAATCTTTAAAAATCTTCTTCTCAAGAACCACTGGGCCAGAAAAGCTGAAACTTATGTGGAAGCATCCTGATATAGTATAGATTCTAAATTTATTTTAAATGTTGACTCCAGGGGTAGGGTGAGGCCACAATGGGGAATCAAAGTTTTACATAGAAATATATGGGAAAAATCATTGAAAATCTACTACTCAAGAACCACTGGGCCAGAAAAGCTGAAACTTATGTGGAAGTATCCTGGGGTAGTGTAGATTCTAAATTATGCAAATCATGACCTCTGGGGTTGGGCAGGGTGATATTGAGGGAATCAAAGTACCCCTCGGGGTAGGATGGGGCCACAATGAAGAATCAAAGTTTTACAATGGGGAATCAAAGCATCATATGGTAGTGTATATTTCAAATTGTCTAAATATGTCACAATATGTATTACAAGTGGGAAATCTGGTAAGGAGTGGAATGGTCAAAGCTTCTCAGGTGAGCGATGTGGCCCATTGTTTTGCAATTGATGTAAGAATTTCGAAGAATTAATGCAAAATTGAGCGATTTTTTCTTTGAGTGCAATAAATATACAGTTTTTTCACTGGGTGGTACTGTAGCTCTCTAGTCTGTCAACATATATTTTTTCGAAGAGCTACAGTTCTGCAGCTCCATTAGTGTAAAATATTTGAATTTAAGTTCATATATTACAGTATATTGATAATTATAACGGCATCTGTGGCGTAGTGCATCGGACTGACAATCGGAGTTCGCTCCCCGGTGTGGGCGCAGTCAGTTTTTCCTCTGAAAATGAAGTTGTACACCATTTCGGCATAGTATGCTTATGATGTTTAAATAAGTAGAACACAATGCAAGAAAAGTAGAGTAGGGGTATATATGTAGATCTAGACAAGCTGACAGGAAGCCTAATAATTGACAATATGCATTTATGACAAGAAAATTGAAAATCTTCCTGAAAGAAGTTGAATAAATTTAAGCCACTGAAGTTAACCAATCTACACAGGCAACTTAGCCACATATGATTCTCATTTGAGTATCATATGATTCTCATATGATTGGTTTCATATGAGAATCATAGAAAAAGGGCATCATATGTGAATCATATGAAACAAATCATATGATTTACATATGATCCACATATGTGAATCATATGAAAATAACTACATATGATTTTCATATGAATGATTTCAGTGTGTTTCAAGCCATTTACATATGAGAATCATATGAAAAGGGCATCATATGTAAATCATATGAAACACTTATGTGTGTTTCAAGCCATTTACGTATGAGAATCATATGAAAAAGACATCATATGTAAATCATATGAAACACTTGTGTGTTCTTTTTCAATATTTTTCACATTCTTGTACACATTTAAAAATGAGATATTTCTGCTTTAGATGAAAATTCATTACACTGCAATGATCTATCGTCATTGGTTAAATATTTTAAAATATCTTAAAATGCTTACACAACTTTTTTGATAAAATTATTTTCATCAAGAGAAATAACTTATTTTTCACAGTGTACATTCTAAACAAGAAAATAAACAAACAAGTCAGTAGGATTTCTCGATACATGTATTAAACATATTCTAACATGAGTACAAATTATAAGATCTTAGCAAAATGATTTAGTAGTTAAACTTGTATATTGTACATGTACAAATGAATAACATACTTAGGTAATGTATAAAAATACCATATGACATGAAAGTGTCCAAAGCAACATTGAAATATCAGCAATAACATTTATCATGTATTCTCTATTGTAAATTTATGAAAAATCAAGTTAATGATTATTCCAGCATACAATATGGGAAATCTTCACAGGTCAAATTCAGACTTCTGTATCTTTCAGTTTTTTTCAGTTGTCCTCCCTTTGATCTTCCATGACCATTTTGAAAATCTCTTTGAACTGTTACGTACCAAAAATGAACATCCACCTCTTCTCCTTTTCCTGAACAATTTCTTTGTGGCACAGAATGGTCTCTACAAAAATTTCAAAAGTAAAAATAAAATAATTCTTAAATTATATGAGTTATTAAAGTTACTTAGGTATAATCAGCAAACAAATGTATGCCCAATTCACTGACACAGATATTATACAAAATAAAACTAATGTTATATATGTTATACTAGATGTTTTGAGGAATCCTATTATCAATGTAATTTGCAAAACAATTACACTATTGAAAGATATGCTTCACAATAAAATCATAAAAAGCATTTTTTTTTTGTTATTTAGACAATTATATTTGGAATGTTCAAACAGTATATATTAATTCAGATTGTCAAAAAATTAAAAAAGATTCTGATACAGATACATGTATATTATTTTTGGACAAAAAATACTACAGACAAGTAGACAGGCAGAAAAACAGACATTGTGATTCCAAGATATCCCAAACTTTTGGGAAGACTATAACAAAGTTTATTTAACAGTGTGTAGTTACCTTAGCTTTGAAGCAAGCCTTGGATCTTGGGATTTGTTCTTTATCTTATGAGAGGCTGACTGTATATTAAACCTGTAAGACAAATACTAACAGTCTCACACAGTAGATATTTTCTAAGAATACATTTAATTAAAACTTAAACTATCAAAAGGAGAGAGTACAAGTTTGTATAGGTTCTCTATAGTCTTAAATATATCTAACATTTAACCCGAAACTATAGGCACGCACACCATTCACTAGTGTTGGGGGGAAAAATAATTGTTAGTAAATGAATACATAGATGTAAATATTCAATGGATTAGCTAGCTGATGTTCTTTCAACACACATCTATGCACGTGTATTCATACCTTTAAAGTTGGATGTCACTGTTATAAATTTTTAGTTGAAATTCAAAAATCCAATTTATCCCCCCTTTCCCGGGCTTTCCCAACAAATTTATTGTATACTGTATAGTTTTATAGCCTTTACAGCCAGTAAAATCTATTCATAATTTGCATATTTTAAGTGCACTGGATTAAAATTATAATGTAGAATAAAATTTCTAGAGTATTGAGTTGAGTTGAATTTATTTTTGATGAAGCCATGCAAACAATGTAGAATTATAAAAGAACAAAAAGAAATTAGCAAGAAATATTTTGTCATAAAGAGACATTACAGATACTTTGATTTTTTATTTCAAGTATTTATTTTTACCTTCAATATTGTGATGATGCAATCGTCTGCCAAATCAGCTTCAGAACCACTCGCCAGTCTTATCAGCTTCGGGCTCTGGACTGAAAAAAACAGCACTGTGACACTGAACTCAAGTTGCCGAATGCATCTATAGGCCATAAAAACAAACATTTGTCATTAAGTTTAAGAAGGAATCCGGACTTGATAACGATCTCAACATACATAACGCCAACTGACATACAAGGTTTCTACTTTCACTTTCCTATCAGTACGTAACAAAACGAAAACAAATTCAAGTTTTAAAAAAGTAGTAATGCCTTTAGCCTAACATGTAATGTTTACATTCATTCAGAAACAAATTTTATCCAAACTTACTTACAGATCACGAACGTTAGGTTTACGAAATACATTGATTTAACAATTACATGCATGATGCAAGTGATAAGAGTATATAGAGAGTTCATACGCACCTGTAACAATAATGAAATGATATTTAAACAATATGAATCAAAATATTATTGTTAGGAGATCACTTGCCTTTTCCAAACACCCAACACGTCTGCTGCAGCAGTGACGTCAAAATTGACGTATATTTTCATCCAATAAAAGACAAAACCGGCCCGGAGAAAAATACGGTATTTTTAGCTCACCTGAGCCAAAGGCTCAAGTGAGCTTTTCTGATCAAAATTTGTCCGTTGTCTGTCGTTGTCGTCGTTGTCGTTGTCGTCGTTGTCGTCGTCGTTGTCGTTGTTGTTGTAAACTTTTCACATTTTCATCTTCGTCTCAAGAACCACTGGGCCAATTTCAACCAAACTTAGTACAAAGTATCCTTGGGTGAAGGGGATTCAAGTTTGTTCAAATGAAGGGCTAGGCCCTTTTCCAAGGGGAGATAATTATAAATTAGAGAAAAATTAATAGCATTTTTAAAAAATCTTCTTCTCAAGAACCACTGGGCCAGGAAAGATAAAAATCATGTGGAATCATCCTCAGGTAGTGTAGATTCAAATTTGTTCAAATCATGACCCCCGGGGGTAGGGTGGGGCCAAAATGGCCGATCAAAGTTTTACATAGGAATATATAGAAAAAATCTTTAAAAATCTTCTTCTCAAGAACCACTGGGCCAGGAAAGATGAAACTCATGTGGGGTCATCCTCAGGTAGTGTAGATTCACGTTTGTTCAAATCATGACCCCCGGGGGAAGGGTGGGGCCAAAATGGCATATCAAAGTTTTACATAGGAATATATAGGAAAAATCTTTAAAAATCTTCTTCTCAAGTACCATTGGCTGACTGGGCCAGAAAAGATTAAACTCGTGGAATCATCCTCAGGTAGTGAAGATTCAAGTTTGTTCAAATCATGACCCCCGGGGGTAGGGTGGGGCCAAAATGGCGGATCAAAGTTTTACATAGGAACATATAGGGAAACCTTTTAAAATCTTCTTTTCAAGTACTTCAAAGCTAGGCTTTGTTATATTTATAGGGAATCATCCTCAGGTAGTGTAGATTAAAGTTTGTTGTTTTTTCAAATCATAACCCCCTGGGGGGGGGTGAAAATTCAAGCGTGCCCCCCCACCCCCCCAGATTACTTTCAGTTCTGATCTGATCTATGTTTTTTCCTAGCCAATTGCTCAGGTGAGCGATGTGGCCCCTGGGCCTCTTGTTATAATTTTTCTTAGCCAAACCCAAAAGATTTAAAATGAAAAGCAAATTAATTTATTCTATATCTTTTTTGTTTGGGAAATGCATTATAACAGAAAAAAAATTGTGAAAGGTTTTTTTTAGAAGGAAAGGGGGGGGGGGGTAAACAGAATAGAACTTTACATATAATTAATTACTAACAAATTCTTTTGAATAAATGTACATTTAAATTTATCTTTTGATATATATTGTTGAAATTGCAATTTTACTTCAGTATAACAAGGACAGATAAGTGAACACTGTTTCATATGATTCTCATATGATCACTGTTTCATATGATTCTCATATGATCACAGTCAAAACATTCGTATGAATTTTACCTGAGTATAACAAGGACAAATAAGTGAACATTGTTTCATATGATTCTCATATGTTCAGTTTTATATGATTCTCATATGATTATTGTCAGAATATTCATATGATTCTCATATGCAGGATCTTTCATATGAGAATCATATGTATATTACTTCATATGATTCACATATGTATGATCATATGATTCTCATATGATTGGCCACATATGATTCTCATATGAGTGTATATACATATGATTCTCATATGATCCACATATGATCTTCATATGAAAGGCAATGCATATGTGGATCATATGTGGCTAAATTGCCTATGTAGTTAAAATAAGATGTTAGATCCACTCATAGTCACTACAGTCAGTTTAGCGAGTATGCGTGCGGGTCAAACATCTTATTCAAATTACATGTAGATTGCTTAGGTAAAAGTTTAATACTCAGATTTTGTATGATATCATTGTGCTATATTTGCATCTGCTTGGGTATTAACTGTGGTTTGGTCCTCTTCTTTTATGTTTTATGGGGTGTCTAAAATCAAGGTGCATGCTGACGTTAAACAAAGAAGAAACTTGCAAAGGCTTAAGGTGACTTGACTACAGTTGAATCCAAAGTCAATGGTGCTTAATTCTTATATATACCAAAAAATAATAAGTAAATGATCAGCATAGTACATTTACTAAAGAAGTAACAGAATTAAGGAAGACTTGTTTTCTTCCGGATGATATGAAGCAATGAGTAGAGTACCACCTCAAATATTCTGGATCCATGCCCTTTCATCTTTTTTTTATTTTCGAACGGGTTCAATAAACTGTCAAAAATTCTTGATATGTTTCTAAGGTGTAGGTAGAAAGTTTTGAAATTAGTGAAAAGGTTGTTAATTTTTTTTTTATGCAAACTACCAATAAATGTGCATAATGATTGAAGATGGCTGATTTTTTTTCCAAACATTATTTTCTGTACATTTGTCAGATCGGGTTCGTTGTGTGTAAATTCATTTCCAGCTGTCATTGGAACAAAACAAGGCATGATCAGGATCAAGAAAATTTAAAGTAAAAATTAGGTAAATTATTACAGTTTGTGCATCTGAATAAGTTTTAAAACTCTCTAAGAATCTCAGAGTGACTGATATGACCCAATTTCATGGGATTTTTTTTTTATTGGAAACCTACCAGTTTCGTGCAACAAACAGGCAAAGATCTAACAACGTGATCAGGTTGCAAAGCTTGACAAATGGCACATATGCAATAAATTAACCTAAATGATTAGGAGGAAAATAAACAGAAAAAGATTTGTTCATTCTTAATTGCATTTTTTATTTTTCCCAATCAAAAGAATAAAATAAGGTAATCTACATACAAGGGAAATATGCTTTTTTACTTACAAGAAAAAAAAAAAACCCTGAAAATTATAGAGATAAACCACTTTTGATTTTAATGCTATTTCATGTAAAATCTTGAATCATTGAAAAAATTAAACATTACCCCAAAATTGTTAATTTTAAGAAATGAAAAAAATAGTTTAGGAAACATATAACTTAAAAGTTAAATGAAAGTGAATAATTAATAGTTGTTCATCTGTTCAATAGTTTCTCTATTTGGTTTAAAACTATTGTTTCTTTATCCCATGGGAGAATTTTTATCTATTTTGAAATGAATATGGGATAAATCCCACATTTATAAAGAGATGGAATATTATTTTCTATAAACAAGTATATGGGATATTTTGTCCCATTATAAAGCATTTATGGGATTTTTAAACTTCTATGGGAGAAAAAATCCCACAGAATACATTTTTCACCCACAGAATAATGGTGGGATATTGGTTAGGAGAAAAAAATCCCACCATTATCCCATGGGATTTCTTGATTTCAGGTGTAATATCTTTTTACCTAGAAGATAATCAGGTGTAAATTTTGGTTCATGTGATAAGTTTTTAAAAATCCCATCAGATGACATAAATGATTTCCACATATCTTTGGAAAAGTGGTTGGCAAAACTCCGGACAAATGTCGTGTCCGGAGTTTAATGTTGCACTGTTTTAATAATTTTCCAGTTTTTGATACCGGGTTAAATGTAAATTCCAACATATGATGAAAAGTTTGACTTATTATCAAAAGTATTTCAAAAATTATATTGGTTTATTTTTATTTGCTCTCAGTTTATGATCTTAGGGCCTATGTAATGAAAGACACAGTCATATATTACCTATACATATTATTGTGTAGATTAACCATTACTTTGCTGCAGTTGAGAAAGGAAAATAAACCAGAATATTTTTTTCTTTGTTAATACTAAGAACCAACATACATGTACCGGTTCCATCATCTTAAAAATATGTATTGCATGTTATATTTATGAATAAAAACATTGGATTCAAAGCATCTTTTTATTTATTGCTAGTTTGTTGTTTTTCGTCCCATTCAAGAATTTTGCACTCAAATTCAGACGCCACCATATACCTTTACCCGGTAATCAGGGTCACTGACTAGTGAAGGACATTGTTCAGCCGATACTCATGGAGACACATGACATGAGTTTATACAGTCTCACGACTTCCATCTAAAGGACACGTCCCATTTTGGGATTCGATCACCCGCGAGATAAGAAATAGCTAGCTACTTATCTTAATATAACATTAATCATGGCTTTTGTTAGATCCTTCTTGTCAATTCCTTCAAATATTTCTGTATCTGCCAGTGCTAATAAAATATCTATTTTGTTCTTCCATTCAGGTTGTTGACTGTTGGTTGTTACTTGGTTGTTGATGGTAAATTCTCCGGTGGTCATCCATTTGGGTCTTTTTCTGGGTCTTAATGGTCTCATTGGTCTAACAGGTGCTCTTGCATCTCCCGTCGCTTCAGTTTCTCTATGTTCTGTCTCTTCTTCATTGGTCACTACCGGTAGTGTTTCCTTGGGTTCAGTATGATGAACTTCTCCTGATTCTGTTTGATCGGTGGTATCTTCAATCTCTTGTACTCTGTCTTCATGACTTGTACTGTGCTCGAGCTCTATTCTTCCTGCATCTTTTGATGCATGACCTTGTCCTTGGTTTTCTATCACAGTAGAACTGTCTGTCCTTTGTCCTGTTTGTGATTTCTGGGTATCAACTGTACCAGTGTTGTGTTTTACAACCACTACTGATTCCGTCACAAATTCATCCTCAGACTCACTGCTGTCACTCTCCGTTTGTTGTTTCTGTTGTTTATAAGGTCTGGTTTTGATTCGGCGTGGTGCTAGTTTTAGCTTCAACAATTCTTGCTCTGGGGTGTCAATATTCTGGAATGGTAACAGTAAATTTCTGTGTAATGTTCTTGTTCTTTCTCCATTGCTGACTATGAATACTGGGATGGATGGGTTAGGTTGGTCTACTACATCATATGGTGTTTCTTCCCATTTATCGGACAGTTTGTGTTTTCCTTCGAATGCGACTCTCT
Source organism: Saccostrea cuccullata (assembly GCF_032062105.1). NCBI lineage: Eukaryota > Metazoa > Mollusca > Bivalvia > Ostreida > Ostreidae > Saccostrea > Saccostrea cuccullata. The sequence goes on from NW_026929885.1 coordinate 72,043, forward strand.
TTATTAAAACTTTATCTCTTGGTCTTATTTCTGCGTTTCTGGCTTTTAGGTTATATTGATGTTTCTGTTTCTGTTGTGACTTCTTGATAAACTGCTCAGCAACTCTGTAAGATTCCTTTAAGTTTGTTTTCAGGTTCTCAATGTACTGATCCATTGTATTGTCTTCTGAAGAATCGGGTAAGCTAAATATGACGTCTGCAGGTAATTTTGGTTCTCTGCCAAACATTAAGTAGAAAGGTGAAAATCCCGTAGAGTCCTGTCTTGTTGAATTGTAGTCATGTACTATTGATGAGATGTAAGTTTTCCAGTCTGCTTTTTGAGTTGTTTCCAGAGTTTCTAACATTTTAAGAAGTGTTCTATTGAACCGTTCGCAAACTCCATTCCCCATTGGGTGATATGGTGTTGTCCTGCTTTTCTTGATGTCCATAATTTTACAAAGTTCCGAAATGATTTGTGATTCGAATTGAGGACCTTGGTCGCTATGAATTTTGTTTGGAATTCCATAGTGAAGAATAAAATGTTGAAATAATGTTTCTGCGGTGGTTTTGGCTGTTTGATTCTTAGTCGGAATGGCTTGTGCAAATTTGGTGAAATGGTCAGTAATTACGAGTATGCTGTTGTATCCTCCTTTCGATGTTTCAAGGGTAAGATAATCCATGCAAAGAATTTCTAATGGGTGATGAGATGTTATGTTCACTAGTGGGGCTCTTTCTGTTGTGGATTTCCTCAAGATACATCTTTTGCAGTTTCTTATGAAATACTCGATGTCGTTTCCCATGCCTCTCCAGCAAAATCTGTCTCTTATCAGAGCATTTGTTTTGTCTCGTCCTGGATGACCCATGTTGGTATGTAGAAGTTTCAATGCCAGTCTGGTACATGAATGAGATAAAATAGTTTGTACTTTCCTCCTGTTGATTTCTGTTGTTTGTTTAACTAAAATGCCATCTTGGATCTTGAGTCTTTCAAAATTTCTGTGGAAAAATAGATGGTCTTTATAATTTGTCATTGGTAGTTGAAATTTCTGTGGTTTGGTCTGATATCTTACGTTGTGGTACCAAAATCTGATGACTGGGTCTCTGCATTGTTGTTGTTTGAAATCAATTTCTGAATGGTCTGGCAGTGTTGGTAGATTGTTGTCTATGACTTCAGGTGAAACGAAAATTGATTCTATCAGTGGAACCTGATTCATATTGGAGATGGCTTTAATCGTATCAATTGGAATTCTTGATAATCCATCAGCATCAGCATTCTGAGATCCTGGTCTGTAGTAGATATCGAATTCGAAATTGGATAGTGCCGCAGTCCAGCGTTGGCTAGTGGCACCCAGTGTAGCTGATGAGAGAACATAAGTCAATGGGTTGTTATCAGTTATAACGGTGAACTTATTTCCGTACATATAGTCATGAAACTTCTCGGTGATAGCCCATTTGACAGCTAAAAATTCGAGTTTGTGTACTGGATAGTTTCTTTCTGATTTTGATAGTCCTCTGCTGGCATAAGCAATTACTATCTTGTTGTTGTCCTGAGTTTGGTAAAGTACGGCTCCTAAGCTGGTAGCAGATGCATCCGTGTGTAGTTCAAACGGTAATGAAAAATCTGGGTATCCAAGTATTGGGTAAGATGTCAATTTCTTTTTCAAATTGTGAATGATTCTTCTTGCTCTTTGTTCCATTTCCATTTAGCGGGTAGTTCTTGTAATGTTCCTTTTCGCTTAGTTTTTCTGTTTCCTTCCGGCATAAGGTCTGTCAAGGGTTTCGCTATCTTTGAGAATCCTTCAATAAATCTTCTATAGTACCCCACGAATCCTAAGAATTGTCGTACTTGGTCTGGGTTTTGTGGGTTGGCCAATCTATTACCTTCTTGATCTTGTCAGGGTCTGGTTCTATTCCATTTTCTGATATGATGTTTCCTATGTACTTCACTTTCCTTCTGAAAAATTCACATTTCTTGGTGGTTAATTTCAGGTTTACCTCCCTTAGTCTTTTGAATACTTTTTCTAACCTCTCTAGGTGTTCTTCATAAGTTTTGGAAAAGATGATCAAATCGTCTAGGTAGATGTAACAAATTTCTAGATGTAATCCTTCAAAACAGTCTTCCATAAATCTTTGATATGTTGCTGGTGCATTTACGAGTCCAAAAGGAAGTCTGTTTAATTCGAAAAATCCAAGCGGGCCAACAGTAAAAGCTGTCCTTTCCTTATATTGTTCAAATAGTTCGATCTGGTGGTATCCGCTTTTCATATCCAGAATGGTGAAATACTTGTTACCTGCTAATGCATCTAGGATTTCCTCAATTCTTGGCACTGCATAAGAATCTTTCTTGGTCTTGAGATTAAGTTGACGATAGTCGATGCACATACGCAACGGGCCGTTCTTTTTCCTGCATAACACAACATTGCTGGGCCATGGAGACTTGGATCTTCTGATTATTCCAGCTGAAAGTAATTGGTCTAGATGTTGTCTCACTTCTTTGAACATTGATGGTGGAATTCGACGAGCTTTCTGTTTGAATGGTTCAGGATCCAGAAGTTCAATTTGATGTTTAACTTATGTTGAATGGCCAATATCTGTGTCAGATTTTGAAAAGATGTAAGAGTATTTGTTGATTAAGTTTTGTCCTTCTTGAATCTGATTCCATGTTAAGTTGTTTTCATCAATGTTAAGCATCTGTGTCCACTCATTGTCATCTGTGGTGTTGGTAGAAAAACAATGTTGTTCATTCTCAATCGTCACAGGCTGCAGTTCGCATAGGACTGACTTTGGTTGAACACTGACGGTACGAGTAGTTATGTTGTCAATGTAGATTTTCACAAGATTCCTCATCGGATATTGGTAGTTGATAATTGTTGGTGCAATTTCTAAGTCAGATGGGATTACTGATGTTTTTGTTGGTTGTAGTAAGGCTGCTGTGGGTTGATGAGACATTGCCTTGTCTATATAGCCTGTCAAAGTCATGCTGGTATTGGGATGGATGAGGATACATTTGTTTTCGGCTGATTTAACGATTCCAATTCTGTTGTTGTTTCTTTTTAAATCTTTCTGCAGTAAAACCATGCTTCGGAATGTTAAATACCATGGTGTATGTAGTCGAGCTCTTTGAAGAAAATTTTGACCATGTTGTTCCTGTAAATCATTGAGTAGATGGTGAAGAATGTTGGTACCAAATAGTATAGGAACATTTCTGTTGTAGTTGTTGTCTGGGACTACGAGTAAAGGGAAATCTGTCAAGTTGTTAGAATGTGGTAGTCCTTTTGCTGACATAGTTACTTCAATGTATCCATGGTATGGGAACCGTTCTCCATTAGCACATTCTATGGAAATAAAGTCTGAGATAGGATGCAGTTGTAGATGTCCTAAATGTTCTCTATAAAATGTTTCACTAATTGTTGACACGGTGGATCCAGTGTCTAAAAGTGCTTTCGTGATTTGATTCTCAATCTGTATCTCAACCTCTGTTGTTTCTCCCACTAGATGAGTGTCAGTTATGGGGCTCCTCGACGGTAGACCGGACGTGTGCCCCTTGACGGCGGTCTGCTGTAGTTTAAATGTCGGCGATGGTCAAGAAGTACCCTACAGCCCTGTGCCATATGTCCATACTGTCCACATCTAAAGCACTGTATATACGATCTCCTCTGGCCTCTTCCTTGATACTGATAGCATTGTCGATTATCATATCTCTCTCTGTACTGCACACTTTGTTCATCCTCATATCTCTTTCCATCTCTACTTCTGTTTACATCTGTATTCACTGGTTTATCTCTTCTATTTCTAGCATAGTCTTTCTTTTCCGTTTCCATCTTTCTTAATCTTGCATTCATCTGCTGAACTAATCCCTTAAGGTTTGAATCACTTTCATCCTCACGATTGTCTTGATCCTGATAATTCGCAGTTATAGCCATTGTTGTTGTTGTTTTACGATTCTCGTGTTCCTTCTCTATGAGTCTAACTTCCTTTCTGAGATCATCAAAGTCCTTTATGGTATCATACTTATATCCGGTTATGTCCTTCAGCCATTGTTGTAATCCGTTCCAAAATCTTGATCGAAGTTTTTCATTTCTCTCACTTTCCTGAACTATTCCCTTCATCAAAGCCTTCCTGAAAATTTCTTCGAGTCTACAACTCCACACGATGCTATCCTCGCACTTCTTTTGACTTGTTCTATAAAATTCTTTCATGATGTTTTCTCCTCTTTCCATACTTCCAAATATATTATCAAGTTTATGTAACATCTGCTGGACTGATGCATCTGGGCCAAGCTGCATAATGGCTTTACTTGCCTCACTTCTTAGTGATCGTCTAATGGCTTGCGCTATTGTTGCTTCACTGTATTGTGCTTTAATCAGACATTCCACCTCATAATACCATACGTCGTAGTTGTCTTCCTTCCTTCCATCTCCCATGAACACTGATATTTTTGGAACATAATTTGTTGTTGTTTTGGTGGTGGAGGTTGTCACTGTTGAGCTTGTGGTGCTACCTGTCTCTGTTTTCACAGGCATGTTTGCAACGTAGCCTATCATCCAATCTGTAAAGTCCTGAGTAGTGTCGGCTTTCGGTTTGACTTTCAAATCCTTGAACACATTTGCGATGTTTTCAAGTTCATCCGTAGTGAATTCGACTGACATGTTTGTTGATTTCTTGTAGTGTACTTGAGTAAAACTATATACTAGTTCTTAATTGCTAATCTTAACTAGGATACTAATCTAATGATAAATAAATATCTAATTAACTAATTTAACTAAACCTGAAAAAGATTTATAAGAATTATCCTGAAAAAAAAATAATGTGATTTAAATCTAATTTAACTACATAATTCTAATCCAATCTCTTAACTAAAAATTTCTAAACTAAATATCAAACCTCTTAAGCTGTAGTTGTAATCTTCAGATGGCAACGTCAAAATGCACGAAATAACCCGAAGTACAAACAATATAAATTCAAATAGCAAATGTCAAATGATAATAATATGGGATCAGGAAATTGTTTTCAAATTCAAATATGCTCAGTGGTTTACACCAATATAATCAAACTGAATCAAGTGGTTTAAAGAAGAAGCAATCAAAGACAGACAAACTTCTGCAGGAATGTACCAGTATCTTTTGACTACAGACAAATGTTTTGATCAGATGAAAATACAACTAACTTTAACCACAGACTCAAAGTCTCAATACCAACTGACAACAACAGACATTTTGATCAGATAAGCGTAGTAGGTCTTACTGTCATAAAGGTTTTGTCAATTAATAAAGTTTAGTGGTTAATATTTACCTTAACCTCTTGTTAATCTGAAATATCTTTCACACTTCCTGATCTGTGACTCTTGCTTCAAAAATATTTCTCAATCAGTGTCAAAAATGGAGGCACAAATAATGGTGGTGATGATCAAGGTGATGTCAATGCAAAAATAAATAAATAAACATATGAATAAATAGCAAGTATCAAGACAAGCACAAGTGTAAAAATTAACAAGACTGTCAAGAGATCAGCTGATTGATGATGCACAAAATAATTCAATATTAAATGGCAAATAAATACTGACAGTTTAATTCACAAAAGTGATCAATGTCACTATGGTTAATGGTGATGTTCAGAAAATGTCTTTCTTAAAGTTCATTCACACTCAAGTTCCTTGCTGTACGTAAAAATTTAAACAATTTTACCGACACATGTAAATGGAAGCCATGATGGTTGGAAAATTCTGTAGTTCGAACCCGATGATATTTAATGTCGCTCTATGTCGTGGCGGATCCAACAGGCACGTGATCACTTCCCGCCCCGGATACGTCACTGCGTAGCGGCTATTGGTGATGTCCAAGGTACATGGGCGCCATTTGTAAACGTTGGTTTTAATCACAACGAGAGTAAGATGGGTTCAATATCACCAATGCATTTATTCAGGTCATGTGTTGTTCACAAACAAACAAAAGGTTCTGTAAATAAAATATTTAACAAATAATTCACAGACAAACACACATACACAAACATAGCATAAAACACTGAATATGCTGCTCAGGGAAATAATTACATTTTCCTCATAACTTTCAAAGATCATAAAGTATTTCATCATGCATTATATTATATGCAAATTCATTACCATAAAATAATTCACTTTTCTCTATAAACATTTTCATTCATTGTATCCAAATGAAATTCTATTTACAACACAAATAGACATCACAATATAAATAAACTTCACTAGACACACTGTAATCTTACCAAATATATGAAATATGAACCTGATCTGTAAACCGGGTATTCCCTTCTCAGTCAGTCATAGCTATAATGATTTATCACAAAGTAAGTCTGACTGATTATTGACAAAATATATAAAACTCATGAAAAATAACTCTTTACTCAAATCTCATTCACATAACTTTCACACTGCATGCTCATAATTAATAATGTTAAAAATGTTAATAAACTGACCTGTTTAGTATATTGTCCAATGTCCATAAGGTCTACAAGTTATTTCAGAAAAGTCAAAACTGTAGAAATCAATAAATTATTCTAGAGTCAGTTAACACACTGCTCAATTCAAGGATCTTTTTGAAAGTGTCTAAAAATACTTCAGTAGTAAAATTCTTACCAGAGTCTCCAATCAAATACCTGGGTTCATCCATGCATGAATAGCATGCTTGACCAAATGGGATATACTATGGAAAGCCTTAGTGTAATAAATATATACAAACGCTCATTCTTAATACTAAGTATGGAAACACATTATGGACAAAAATTAAAAACAATAATTCAAATGGGTTTTATTAAGTAATACATTTATTGGTAAAAACACGCGGTCACAATATGTTTTCCTTTTTTACAGAGCAGGTCTGCTCGTGGGATGAGAAAAAGAAACATCATTTTATACCAATCTTCCACTGAAGTTTAAATACAACGAGATAAAAAGTGTAAGTGTCTTTCGTTTAATCGAAGATTCGGGGTACATATAGGTTTTGTCGTGTACGTCTGTCTGTCCCTATATCTGTATGTCTATTTGTTTGTCCAAAAACCTTTAACCTTGCCCATAATTCTTTAGCTACTAGAGTTTTGACTTTCATATTTTACATACGAGAGTCGTCCGTAAAGTTCCTGGACAAGCTAAGAATTTAATAAAAGCTGTGTCATTGCTATTTATTACTAGCATATTTCTAATCCATTACTAAATGTGAATTGAAAAATGTAAAATCTTTTTCAATTTCAAATGTTCAATTACATTTAAGCTTCATAATCAGACGTGGAATGGAGACCCCGAACACCGCAAAATTTTTATTACAAAATTACAAACTGTATTAATAACTTTTAAAATCAAGTTTGTACATGTATTTTATAAACTTCCGTGGAAATCTGGATGACTTTCACATGATGAGGTTGGCAGAAGTTATCAGGTCAAATTTGCAATATCTAAACGTTCAAAATTTTAAAATTGCTGAGGAATCAAAGTTAGTACTTATCCTGACGGATTGGATTGTTAACAAAATTTTTAAATAAGTGGAGCAGTGAGTAGAGAAAAAATTCTGCGTTGACATTCGATAAACACATACAGAGACCAATACATTTTGTAAACAATTGGGGAAAAATAATAAAAGAAGCCAAACATTAATATTCAAGTTGCATATAACATTTTCGGACAGAAGGTAGAGTTTACAGGATGACATTATTCCGAGATTGGAATGCTGTAAAAAAAAATGAATTTTGTAACGTGACTTGACCGTATATCCCCAAAAAAATGTTTTTACGCGGACAGAGGTTGGATGATTGCAGAATGAGAGACAGGCATTCAGCGAAATCCATAGAATATTTAAAATTCCGACGCCACTTGAAGGTTTGGGGTTTCCTATATTTAAAATTTTTATTATAAGTGATCAAATGTCGTTAAAATACAACTAGATAAAAAGTGGTAGACTTTGTCCTTATTTTTCAGAGTAAATTATATCATTATAACTCATATTTTCATTTTTTTTTTTTATTTTAACTGATTGCTTTGTGTTTGAGTACATGCATGGTGAATTTACTGACAACAACTCAGAGCTCAACTTTCAGTATTTCATTTTTTAAGATTTTTTTTTATTACATGAAATACCTTGATCAAGGTATTACCCTGATAAAGCTATATAGCTTTATTTAGCCGTTTACCTTTATCGGGTTATTGTGCTGGACCTGGTTCATGTTCTATCAAGCCTCTCTCTTTAATCTTCACTAAAATCTTAACTGTAGTGAAATAGAAGCATCAGAAGTGCTATGCAACAATATTTGTGAGTAGTGGTGTACATTAAAAAATCTTCATCTAAATTTATAAAGCATAAAAAGAGCATTTTAATCTTGCATTAATGTTTTTAAATATCTAGTATTACGTAAATTTCAGAATCGTAAATAATTATATTCACTAATAGGAGTGGGTCATTTCTCGTCTTACAGCTGATTTTATTTATATTTCATTTAAGATAACTGCTAATATTTTCAACTTAATATGCAAGCTAAACAATTGTATTCTTAAAATTCTCACTATCTCAAGTTTCAGAAACGTCTTTTCCGGAGCTTCGAAATAATTGTAAATCGTTTGAGACTGACTTGGACTATATAAGAGTGCCAAAGCAATTGATGCCCTACGTTTTGTTAATGTACATGATTACCGAGATAAAGCCCATTTCAAACCAAATCTTTTTCAAGATTCCTCAAAATACTTTTCATGTTATTCAAAATATATATCGGAATTTTTAAACATCTGAAAAAAAATATTTTGAAATTGAAACAAGAATACTTTTTGACAGCTACATGTAAGAGGGAATGAATATGAGACATTTTACCCGACTCTCCAAGAAAGGAAGAGCAGGATTTGACGATGTTAAGATGACTTCCATAATGCGATAATTATCTGTAATTTAACATGCAAATTTGATATCAGTAACAGTTTTAAATGGATTCACCGCCCCATTCCTTACATCTACCATATTGAACTTCTTAATCATTAAAGATTTAAAAAAAGGTCTATATAGTTTTGCACGAATATGTTTCGTATTTAATTGTACCTTTTTTTACTGTGTTGATGAGGTTTCATGATAAATTGTCATACAGATAAGAAAAAAAAGTTTGGTGCTTTTTTACACGCCAGTTAATCATTGTTAGACATTTATTCTTTTTTCAAACAATGACTATATGTTTTCTTTCTTCTCAAGAGCAGAACTGCTTGTGTGATAAGAAAGAGAAACATCATTTTATAGAAATCCTCCACTGAAGTTTAAATACAACGAAATTATAAGCGTTAGACAGTGTCTTTCGTTTATACCCACGTAATCAAAGATTTGACGTACATATAGGTTTTGTCGTGCACATGTGTCTGTGTCTCTATTTGTCTGTCTGTTTGTCCAAAAAAAATAAAGTTAAACCTTGCCCACAACTTCTTATCTGGTAAAGTAATGACTTCCTTGTTTCACATATGTATATCAAAAAAATTATCCTAGTCATAACTTTTGAACAGGTGGTGCTAGGGCGTAATTTTTCCAAATTGTATTTCTTGTGATTGTAGATTTTTTTAATCTATTCAAAATATTTTGAATGGCCATTTTTGTAAGCCTGTTAGTGTGATAAAAAAAAAACAACAACCAACCCTTTATGGGTTTTTATTTTGTATTATTCTGCAAGGCCGTAACTACCATTGAGGCAAGTGAGGCAAATGCCTCACTAAATTTTTAGAGTTTTCTGAAAAGTGAAAATTTTTTACACTGAACTTATGAACTATGTCTGTCTTCATGCTAAATTAATACTTCCACTTTTGTTTCAATATCTCTAAATCGTTCACCCCACCGCACCAGGTGCCTCATTTTCATTTAGATCGCATGTAAATTATAATTCAAAATGTGTGTTTATTAAGATTGTTTGATTGTTTAACCCTTCTAAAAATTTTCCCTTCATATTGAGACATTACTACTTGCTGGTGGAGGGCCGCTTCAAGTTTTAAATTTGTATTGAAAAAGGCTTTCAGATTCTCTGAAAATGATTGAACAGTGAGATATCTTTTTTGTGTCATCACTTATTGTGACATAAGAACTCAGTTTTAACGATCTCATCTGGAGGATCCGTCTCTACATCTCACAGTGCGATTCGAACCCGTGATGTCAGAATCAACTCCGTAGTCTGCAACTCTAACCACTATAACATGTGGACGACAGTTCAAAATGTACACAATTTTTAAGAATAAAATCTTTTTTCTAAAAATGTTTAAGGATACCTCTCTCTCCTTGTCAGACCCCCCAATTTTCTCTGGTCATCACGTACTACCCTTGCCCCGTGTGGGACTAGAATGCACCGCACCCTTGCCTCACTAAAAATTTGAGCCTAGTTACTGCCTTGTTCTGCATTCTAATCAAAATATGTAATTTTCGATTGCTAGTCATACGTTTCATGGATTGGCACAATTGTTTTAAACTCCTCCAAGGATTAACTTGCGTACCTTATATTTTATGCATATTTACAAGTAATCTGAGGATGTCTACCGCATTTAATTTCTAGTCAGTCTCAGGGGGGTCACACTTGTACCTTTCATGCACCTATGTATATGTTTTATCCTGTTTTGTTTAATATCAGGTGATCCCCCTTTATGGTTTGTTATAAAAGTAACAGTTGAATGACATACACTGTTTATGTACTCGTTATCGACAAAAACTGCATACCTGTGTTTGGTTAATTTTTATTGTACTATCGAGCTGATATTTCTCAAAGGATGCATAAATACATATTTTGTCCACCAGTTTCTAAGTTGTTTACAACTGAAACATTATATTTTGTTCGTAGATTTATGTTACCTTTAATTTATTTGCCTATAGCATAACAAAAGAAACAAGGAACATTTAATCATATCCATGACTATTTCAAAATATGGTGATCTTTGAAAGTCCACTTTAAATGGAAAATATTCTATATACCCTTTTTTCAAGAGCTTGAAAAAGGGATAATTTACCACTTAGCATTGGTATTAGAACAATTCATTATTTACAATTAAACTTTTTTTTTTGTTCACAACGATTTTATGGCCAAATTGCCATTAATATTGAATTAGATACGTACAACATATAGGAAGAAATCGAGGGTTAGCATGCGTATCTCTTCCTTCATTTTGAAAAAAAAAAATAGGGGAAAGGCTGAAAACCTCATGTATGACAACAAAGGCTGAATATCATATGAAATATAGCAAATAGAATATATTTAGTTCCTTGTGACTTATTAGTTCACCAGTTTATTGAATGCCTGCTTGAAATTCTCATAATGTATATATGCAGTACAGTAGCAAAAACGGGCCAATGATAACGGACTGAATTTTCCTGCCTTGTCATGACAACGGACATAAATTATCTTATTATACCTAACTATAAATATTCTACACAACGTGTTTTCTGATTGGTTCTAGTTCATCACATGATCAGGCCGTAAAACTTCATATTTCCCGGTCGTCGGCGCTTTTCATCATATTCCACCTCTTCTGATACTTAGTGCATTTCCTGCAATAATTATCGTTCATTAAAAGAAAACTCCCGGGAGTAGTAGACGTCACAATAGCCTGCTTTACGTCACAAAATTGATGATAAATTGTTTACCAAAGAGTTTGGTAATTTTACGTTAAAAATGAAAGTGAATTTGAAAGCGGTGCCGAATTTGAAAGGTCATGTTTTTTCAAAGGTTTTGCTTGTTTCAGTATAATAAACAATTCATTGCATTAATGTTCAGGAAACATGAAGACTTATTCATCCAAGAAAATCATATTCCCCTTTGGCTTCGATGAAGACTTATTCAGCCAATAAATATCATATTCCCCTCGGGCGAAGCCCTAGGGGATTATGATTTTCTTGGCTTAATAAGTCTTCATATTTCCCTCACTATCATTCAATAAATGTATAATATTTTTTTTTCAGTTTTAATTTGTTCTATTTTTATTCAGTTAAGGCTTACAACATGTCCTGATACTGACTGCACCAATTAGTGTGTACATGTATATATAAAATATTCTATTTACAAGAAATATAACATCTTAGAAGGAGGCTGAATGAAATCCACGTTTTATTATACCAGGGTGTAATATCGCCAACGCAAATTCGTTTTTATTATTTCATTTTAACGGCTGATATTCATACAACACCAAAAGGGGTGTCAGTCCTTATCCCCATTGCAATTTCAGACATTGGTTGAAATGATTTAACTTTGAATATGAAAAACTGCTAACTGCCTGTCTTTTCAAGCAATGAAACCAGACTGATTTTGTCAGAACCTCACTTGTAAATTCATGACAACGAGCCATTTTCCGTACTTAACTTTAAAGGTTTCTGCAAACGGTACCGTCTTGGAACGTAACGTGTTCCTGGCCCTGCAAGTTAGATGGATAAGTTTATATAAATGGAGAAGACGCTACAAATCATGTATGAAATTAAAGGTACTTAGACACAGATTTGAAGTTATTATTTTCTCTATAATATTATGACTTATACATTTCAATAGCATTTCAAAAAAAATTTAATCAAAATTCATTTTTCATATAAAATATATAAACGTTTCAAATTTTTTGGCGGGTTTGATTGACACATCCTTGCTCTTTAACAGATTAATTCTAATCCTTTTCCTTAGAAAAAGTGGGTATCTCGTTGTGTATAAATGAAAAATATTAAAACTATAATCCAGAAAATTCAGAGTAGATATGTTCGAAAGCAAAACAAACACACAATATATTGTCAGTCCGTGCAGTTGTGGTAAGCAGACTGTGACGATTGATCGCACCCGGTGGATTATAAACCTCGACAAAAACAGAACTCTGGCTATGTTTACAAAAACTGTGAACATAATACGAGTGTGCTCGATTTGCTAAACTCTGAACGCAACTCTTCGGAATGACGATACTTGTGAAGGAGTTTTGCTTTCTAACATTTTTACTCTGAATAAAATTATTTTTCTATATAAAAGTTTTAATATTTCTTATTAATACACAACAAGATTGCAACTTTTCCCAAGGATTAAGAATAAAATTTGTTATAGTGCACGGATGTGTCAATGAAACCCGCTAAAAAATTGAAGTTTTAATAACTTTTAAATGAAATAAAATTTTTAATTAATTTTTGTGTGAAATGCTATTATATTATGTAAGTAATAATATTATAGAGAAAATATTTACTTCAAATATGTGTCCAAGTACCTTTAAACAACAGAACTATTTTCAGAAACTTTCTCAACGTCGTTTTTGACGTTTCTGTGTTTGTAACCGTGCTCCATGGTAAGAAAATATGAACATGTTGCTTTAAAATTGGCTTACATGAGTTTTATTTAATCAAATTGAATGAAACTTCGCCCTTGGACAAAAAAACATGTTTTCAATGTACGAAAATGTGTTGATCTATAATCTTGGAATAATAATATGACGATGGGAAACATCGTTTACGTATTTTGTGAATGAGCTTCGTCTTCATTGAATATTTAAAAGTAAAAGTAAAGAAAAAGTAAAACATGTAATAAAAACGTTCATGTTTTGTTTTCAAATTAAAACAAATAAATCTTTATAGATTATAGTTAGTAAACCCAGTTAAAGGAAAATTTTCTAACAACTGTACAGGATCACGAGCATAGCTAATTTAGAACTATTTTCGTGCTCATATCTGAAAACCTATCCTTAAATAAATACTCAGTATATTTATTTTGTGTTGAAAATTAGGACACCACTGCAGGATAATCAATTCGATGTCAATGTCATTCGGTACCTATTGTACAGCTTTTGTACTGATTTCTAAAGTTATTTTAGCTTGTATTTCTGTGCCAATTTGATTCTCGCATTCAAGGTTGCTTATTGTGATTAGCAGAGGTTTTGTGCTTAATTTTGATTTTACAAAAAATGATTTTTAGGTCCCTAAACCTATAAATGAAATATTTTGCATTAATAGAAATAGGACCTTACTTTATTTTTTGGGGTCGAGAAAAGGGGATTCATTTTAACAAATATCTACAAATCCTTTCAAATTAATAAATAATATATTACATGTCTTATGAAGAAGCTAAATAAATTCATTTTTATTCTCAACGTTTTATTTTCTAAAGATATTTTTCTATCAGTTCAACACACAGCTGGAAATTTAGTGCAATCGTGTTCCCCTATATATTTGGAATCCATAAACTTCCCATGTTAAGACTTTCAACCGAAAGTACAACGCAAATGACTTTTATAGATGCCTTGTCTTAATACATTTCATCTTTTTAGAGACTATTCTCGTCAAAATGTCCCTCCATTGATAAACATATATTTTATCTCTACAATTATGGTCTTAATGATCACTAAAAGTACGGCACTAAATTGGTGCATTTTTGAAAATATGCAATTTTTTTTTACTTATTTTCATTTTCTAAAAATGTTTATCCGTTAGTTAATGATATATTTATACTCTGTAAAAGTTTTAACTAACTCACATAGTTTGAAGCTACATGTATTTCAAAAATAAACTTTTGGATATACGCAGTAATGTTTAGGCTACCCGGAGCTTAAAATGCATTTTAAACGTAACACTGCATAGCCAAGTTGATTTTTAGTTTTATTTTTAAGTTATGTACTTCAATGCGCCAAATTCATAGAAAGGATCCCCTAGGCTATATAAAAACATTTTTGTTCCGATGTCACATGACCTTGTTGAACACGTCACGGGCATTTCTTCTTTTCTGAAATGTTTCACATAAATCGCTTCGGCGCAGGTTGTTAACACAATTTTTATTAACTTTTTGTCACATAAATAAACTCGTTGCATCATTGTGAAACCGAAATGTGCTTGGGAAAAGTTTTACTATTTCTTTGAAACAATTTATTTCAGATTCACTTCAACTTACCGACAAATCAGAGGGTATTTTCCGCCCAATATCGTCAACTGTTTTAAAGCAAAGCCATCACTCATTTTACCCAAGCAAGATTCAGTTAGAGGGGAACTCTTCTTACAAAATTCCACAAAAGATATTAAATAAATCCTCATTTACTACCTGCGCCAGGCTCTTTTACACACATGTTTTGAATTCTGCCTCTGTCAACGGGTATAAAAAAAAGGGTAAATGTCAAACGTAATTTTCGTACGGAGTTTGAACACGCTGACTCTTAAACAAGATTAACAGAGCTAGGTTATCTATATTAATCGGATATATTACACTTAGAAAAAATGATAAAATCACGTTCATTTTAAACTAGATTCCGCAACTTTATATGCAGATTGAAATAAGGTGTAAAGTTTATGACATTCTCCCCATCATTAAAGTTCAAGTATACAGTGACTTCACGCCATTTTTAATTATGACGTCATACATTTGTAGTTCAGAGAAGTTCATGCAGAGAGTACACTACAATATTCTCTGGGAAGCCTTATCGTACCTGCGTACTGACCATTAGTGATACCTTAAAGATATAAACAAACTTTGGAACAATAAATTGAATATTATCCGTTCAATGTGTGAGATTGTACACATCAATATCAGATTACGCTTTACATGTAAAAACAAGTTACGTACTACAAAAGTCACGCTCAATCAAATTGATTCTAAACCGTTCAGGTCGTTATCTTCTGTCACCATGAGTTTTCTTTAACTGGGGACTTACCGTCTTGAATTTTCCTTTTTGTATTCAAGTTTAAGGCATGTACTTCTTTATTTTATAATTCATTATGCATGTTTCTGAGTTTCTGTCAATGTTTCTCTGTAGACCTAGGCCTAATCTTAAAGAAAATTATTTGCTGTCATTTACGCAGTGTTATTAAAAGAAATCATCGCCTGCAAATCAAACATTTTTTGTAAGACAGTACCTAAGATATTCCACGAAAAAATACTATTTATAACATTTAAAAAGAAAAAAGAAAAGACTTTCTATATCTATAATACCATATCTATAATCCAGAAATTGAGTTGAAATACATAAAAAAAAATTCTTCAACTGTTTTTGTGCTTTTTTCAAATCAAAATTAATAGAAAAAACATAAAAAATATTCCCTGATCGGAAAAGAGATTACAAATTTTATCTAACTATGAACTGTGTACCAAGTGCGCAGCAATACGAAAAAATAAAAATATCACATTCAGTTGAATTTCCGCATACAGCGTCATTTTTGTTTGGAAAAAAATTAATTAAAAATGTTTCAAACAGATGGGGCCAACATTAATTGCTACTTTTTATATTTGCATGAATGTAAATAGATATTGAACACGTAAACTCAGGACATTAAATAAAAAGATATGCTTCATTTTAGATAATAAGATTAAACACATCCTTGACCTTGTTCTACAAAGAACTTGCGACTGAGATCAAAAAACATCTTTAACATTTCAGGGGTTCAAAGTAGAAAAATCATATATTATTAATATTTCAAGTATGTATGAATTTTGAATATTAGAGCATGTTTTTCTTTTTATTAAAAGTACACTAAAAATTATACTCAATAAAAATGGATGAGAGGGATTTATTGCCCCAATGATTTATTTTAAATTTATTTTTTATTTGAAAAAATAATGTCTTAAAGATATATATTCTTTATTTAACAATAATTTATATTTTACCTACTAAAAGTCATGTTTTTTAAAAGATATATTCGTATTTGGTCAAATAAATGTACTTAACAAACAGTATTTTAGCTCAAAAACCCATCGATCAATACAAACATTAGATCAAAGCCTACTTTTACCTCAAAATAAATCAGAGATGGCATCAGGTGTCATGAAGAAGTGAGTATCCCCTGTTGACCGGTCATTGAGCTGCCGTGAGCTCCTTGTCGTGGTTGGAAGTTTTGGATGGAAAAAAATACGTGGCAAAATCAGTGTGGAACGAATGGCTAAATCATCAGTATTTGATTCCATGAAAAATTGTATTTGCTGATAATAATAATGGCTTTAGAGGAATAGCAGAGAAGGTTTTTCTTTAGACATTTTGCTCTTCCAGTAATCATTTATTTTATATAAAGAAAACTTTAAAGGTATGCAAATGGTGAGTCCAAATTCTATAGAAAAATAGAGCGAGAATTTTGTATGATTAATATAAGCTTAATTTTTAAAACGCATATTTAAAATAAAATACACCGAAAAGAGGAAAGGTAGATCGATGAAATACTAGTAACACTGGTGTAACCTTAAAGAAGACACCTACCTTCTCTTTAAAAAAAACAAAAACAGAAATCTGCGTTTAAGAAATAAGAAAATGGTATTTATTCATACCGGTGATAGGGAATTTTCTTTTATTATTCAATTTAACCCACAAAATACCCTTTATCTATTAGCTATTTTTATGGTCGTTTTAAGCCCTTTATTCCAATTTGTTTAACTAAGTGTAAGCGTGTGCTTCATTGATTGGAACAGAAGCGGGGGAAAGGCGCTAAAATTAGACCGCTTGAAGTAAATTTAATCTTTGCTCCGCTTAATGAGTTATCTTACTGGGGTTCTTGTTTTGGCAGTTTATTCCCCGAATGGCTACTGGAAAAAACCAACAAGTACTTATCACACTCAATGAAGGGGCCCTTTAAGGTGTATAAGTGGACTTACCTGTATAAATAATATACCAGAATTTGAATAAAATGAAATTGATTATATTTCAAAAAAATAGTTTTACAAGCAAAAAAAAAAAAAGTTAAAATCTTTAAATTATTTTGAAATTCTATTGTTTTTCACATTTTATAATTCATCCTAAATTGAATACATGTATTACCGTTCCACTTTCACATCACACATACTTACAATATTTATATAGTTCAGAAAATTTTTCTTCGACACTACTATTAACTATTATAGTGCTGCTGATTTTTTATTATTATTATCATTTAAATCTATTGCTTAAGACATACATCTTATCTGTCTATAAACTACATTTAATAAACATAGATAACTTCTGATAGTAAAATTTCTTGATATATATTTTTTTACAAAGTTCTCAAAATATGGACAAATTAAGACATCCTCTACTTCATATTCATATATTTAACATTTCAAATTGAACTGACCTCAATAACCAGTTGCCTTATCAATAAGCTCATAAACTAAAAAAAACATTTTCTACTTTTTCCTTCACTTAGCGCTCAGGTGAGCGATGTGGCCCATGGGCATCATGTTTTTTTTTGTTTTTGTTTTTGTTTTTTTTTGCATCGTATTAAACCATGTGTCCTCTTACATAAAAATCGCCAAAACTATGAGCATACCTTATAGCCAGGAAAACACTAAATTTTAAACAAGAAAACCAGCTATGCGGTATATAATGTGGCACATGTTATGATAGAAATAATATTAACATAGTACATGTACGTACATGAATTTTAGACAAATCTCATTTTTTGCAGTCAGGGCAAAACTTCTGTTTCCCCTTTACAACTACGATACAATATATTTCTTTTTTCATAATAAAACAATGGAAATGGATATGATTCACTGTGACTATAATTTTATTCCAAATTATCATAATAATATTTTCAATGAAAGTTGTATCCAGGATCAAGAACCAGCTCAACCATACCGCGCAATCTCAGTTGTCATTACAATAGTAACTGATTAAGATATAGGTTTATCAGACATACTCAGTTACAAATTTTTATTTTGAAATAAATGCATGTATTAGTTCTGAAAGGTTTTGGGGGGGGGGGGTGAAAAAGAAACGATGACTTTTTTCTTGACAAATATGAGTAACAATAGAACCAGGGTTCTCCATGAGCTGTTTTACTGCGTTGCTCCCGACACAGTAAAATTTTCTCCGACACAGTAACGATTTAAATTTCATGCATGCGACAGAGTAAAAATTTTGCTGACACAGTAAGAGCTGTGATAATTAGAAAATCTAAACACACACATTCTCTCTCAGTGAAACTTCAATCAAACAATTCCACCGTCTTTCAATTCAAAATGTTTTAACACATAATTACTAGGGCTTCACCTTGAGTAATCAATCAATTATCTCCTTACACTCTCGCCGGACTTTTCGCATGACGGAACAAAGACAAATAAAATGTTTTCCCGATTCAATGTACCGGTTAATAGCCAACATCGGAACCATTATTTCGTCTTTTATTCCGTCGCGGCTTTAATATTTAGTGTGTCTAACGAGATCTCGTTTTTGGCGTGAACTTGGGCAACATTTTGTAAACAAGGACGCTCTGCTAACCTTACCATGTCTTGTGATGTCAAATAACCTCGTATTTTTAACGTTTTACCTGCAAATAACCATGGTAAATTACCATTGTATTGCCGTGGGTTGTAACAATGACTCCAGAAAAACTAACAGACTCAGTAAATACCCGCATATGTTAGATAACAATGGAAATGTTGTTAATTTTTATGTATTGCCTTCCGCAACTAAACATCCAAAACTTCGGCGCCAGTGGATTAATGCGGTACGCCGTAAAAATTTTAAACCTAGCAATACAGATCATTGGCACGCAGTATGCTCCAGACATTTTGTAGATGGAAGACCCACTGACACAAACCCAATACCAACTTTATTTGAATATAATAACTACATGCATGACCAGGCCCAGGGTCAAGGAAAGAGGAAAACATTGACTTCAAAACACAACAGTACTTCATCTTCCCAGGGGTTTGTATTTTAGCTTCTCGATCAATGATAATTTTACATAAAAATGTGATACCCATATTTCTATTATCAGATTATTACGCTGATACTAAAACAAGTCACACGGGGAAAATAAGTCCCACATGAGTCCTACATGAGTCCCACGGCAAATGGGCATATAAATGTATATTAAAGTTGTATATTATGAAAGATAATGATATTATATTACCATCTAGCAAAAAAAATTTCAAAAAAAAAAATACTTTGATACGATAAATAGACGATTTTTAATGTTAGACCACGCTCAAGAACGATAACTCCAACTAAATCGCTTGTTCTCGGCAATGGTATACAATTAATCGTCTATATAAACATGATAAAACATTTTTAAAAAGATGGGTATTGAAAAGAATAATATTAATAGTGGTTATTTCACATTATTAAAGATAGAAAATTACATTTCACTATAACTATGATATTAATTAGTACCATTACAATAATTAACCTATTTTTTATGTGTCCTATAAAATGCATACATGTAATATCGGGAAATAATCTAAGTTCGTTAATACAAATTAATAATAGATATTTTTTTCCTTGAGGTTATTTAAAAGTTATATCAAATGTCAAAATAACACAATTCTAGATCATATTTTATCGAATAATTTTTTTGTTACAGGTGCGGGGTTCACTGTCAGATGTCTCGTACAATCAAGTACAAATTTTGTGAACGTATTGAAGTTAGCTGCATGTGGCTGTGTAGTGTACATTAAAATTTGACGAAATTGTATTTACAAATATTTATACATGTATTTATTTTAATTTTATATCTAATAGATACTTATAATATATGTCCGTACATGTCATATTGTATAAGCGTGCAACATGCACTAAAATAAATTCAAAAAAACACATTTTTATGTTTTTTATGTTTTTTTACACGAATGATAAAAAAAATGCAAATAAATAAATAAAAATGAACTTACAAAAATAAAGCCAGTATATTCTATATATTTATTTATTTATCTTTTGTTTTTTGAAACGTCGCTGGCTTGGGGTGAGCACGTAATTGGCTTCCACATGCTATTTTAAGCATACTTTGATGAATTAGCATGTTGTTTTAAACGAGAAATATCGGTATGAAAAAAGTCAAAAACCAAAATTTGCTCATCAAAAAAAACAATGCAGATGACTTCCAAGTTTTGATAAATCAATTGCAGTCAGAGAAATTTATTAGATCAATAATTGCAAACAATGATCAAAAACCACCAAATATTATCTGCTTTTCAGATGAGCAATTGATAGAGATGAAGGAATGTGCCTCAAATGGATCAGTGATTGGGATAGACAGAACTTTTAATTTAGGTGCTTGCTATGTGACTACAATGGTTTACACAAACCCAAATTTGGTAAGGAAAGGAAAAAAATACCCCCCCCCCTGTCATGTTAGGGCCAGTATTTTTACATTGGGACGGAACATTTACAACTTATTGTGACTTCCTTTCAAAAATTCGCTCTGCTTTGGGTTTTGATCTGAAAGTTGAAAACTTGACATTTGGTACTGATGAGGAACTTGCATTGATAAATGCAATAAAAACCACATTTCCAGGCTCAAATCACATTCTTTGTACAAGACACTTGCAAGAGAATGCTGTGAGAAACCTCACAAAGTTTAATCTTCCCGAAACCCAGAAAAATGCCATCGTAAACTCCATTTTTGCAAGTTCTGGTCTGCTTTGTTCCAATTCAAAAATCATGTACATGGAAAAGGAGCAAGAAATTCTTGACAAATATCAAGAAAATTCAGCTTTTCAATACTTGGCAGATAAATTACTTCCAACCTTGTCAGAGAAAGTTTTTCATCCAAGACTGAAAAATTCAAAAATTCCTCTTCTTTGGAAAAATAATTTCTGTGAGGCAATGAACAGCAAAATAAAGCTAATTGGGGACTGGCGTATTTCAAAATTGCCACAGTTAATTGAACGCCTAAAGGAAATCCAGGAGTGTCAACTAATGGATGTCAGAGGGGCACTCCATGGCAGAGGAAATTTTGAACTCGCATCTGAAGCCAAACATCTTTTTGTTCCCCATGAGGCTTGGCTTGCAATGAGCGAGGACCAGAGAAAGAAATGGATGAATAAATTTTTTAAATTTCATCCACCCTCAAACACAGAATCATCAACAGATGGAACACTTACCATATCTTCCACTGCCCGCATTGCAAAAAAACCCGGTCAAGTAAAAAGAGTCAGAAATGCTAAAACAACTTCCATTCCAAACAAAAAACCAAAAATTCCTGCAGCGTCATCCTAATGATAAACTTCTGAGAATTCTTATATTATATGTTAGGTTAGAACTTAGAATAGGGTTAGTATCAGGCAGTATTCCTCCCCCGCCAGACGGGTGCAGACCAGTGAATACTGTTTGGTGTTGTGTTAGGTTAGAACTTAGAATAGGGTTAGTATCAGGCAGTATTCCTCCCCCGCCAGACGGGTGCAGACCAGTGAATACTGTTTGGTGTTGTGTTAGGTTAGAACTTAGAATAGGGTTAGTATCAGGCAGTATTCCTCCCCCGCCAGACGGGTGCAGACCAGTGAATACTGTTTGGTGTTGTGTTAGGTTAGAACTTAGAATAGGGTTAGTATCAGGCAGTATTCCTCCCCCGCCAGACGGGTGCAGACCAGTGAATACTGTTTGGTGTTGTGTTAGGTTAAAACTCAATTAGAATAGGGTTAGTATCAGGCAGTATTCCTCCCCCGCCAGACGGGTGCAGACCAGTGAATACTGTTTGGTGTTGTGTTAGGTTAGAACTTAGAATAGGGTTAGTATCAGGCAGTATTCCTCCCCCGCCAGACGGGTGCAGACCAGTGAATACTGTTTGGTGTTGTGTTAGGTTAGAACTTAGAATAGGGTTAGTATCAGGCAGTATTCCTCCCCCGCCAGACGGGTGCTGACCAGTGAATACTGTTTGGTGTTGTGTTAGGTTAGAACTTAGAGTAGGGTTAGCATCAGGCAGTATTCCTCCCCCGCTAGACGGGTGCAGACCAGTGAATACTGTTTGGTGTTGTGTTAGGTTAGAACTTAGAATCATGCTATGTTATATATGCTATAAACAATATGTAAGTTTCTTTAAAAATAAATTATTTATTTATTATCAAAAAAAAAAGGGGGGGGGCCTTAAGTAGAACCACGTCCACGTCGTAGGTCCTGGAAACACATTTATGTGGCTAAAAGTTCTACAAAATTAAAAAAAATCATTTTTATATAATTATTTTTTAATTATCATTATTTGTTCTCGTAAGTTACTGATATACAATTATTTTTTGGAAATAAATATAAATTATAAATTTTTTCTTCATCAATTTATGAAACTAAGATTTAAATATCCTTTTAAAATTTTTGATACCTTTTTTTTGTATATATATATATATATACTTTAAAAAAAATTATTAATAGATACTAAAAGAAATTTATACTAAAAAATTTTTTTTAAAAAAGTCTGAAATAAAACAATGGTTTATATATTTATAAATATATATTAAATACTAGTATATATATTAAAAACAAAATTCTAAAAATAATACAATGGTTTAATATGCTCCCTAATATCAATATTTTCAGGATCTAAATTAACTCCTATAAACATATTTTGTTAATCATAATATATATTCCAACAAACATAATCTAAAATATAATCAAATTATATACATTTTTTTTTTAAATATTTATTAAAACAGCTGAAATGTTACAATATTCTCTGCAGGACTTAGAGCTTTCACGCGTGATACGCAGAAGTAAGAGTTATCTTTCCTTGGTTTTATAACCCGTCAAAACATGCCTTTCAAACATTTTTTCCCCCTTTTTTTTCTACAAACTAAGTATACAAAGTGATATCCTATAAATAAATGATTTTTAATACCATCAATATATCATAGTTACCGGTGGGACTCATTTTCCTTGCTGGGACTCATGTGGGACTTATTTTCTCCGTGGGATCTGTTTTAGTATGTCCCGATTATTAGGCCAAAAGAAAATATACTCTTGTTTCCTGTTCCCTGACCAAAAAGAAATAGAGTAGGTAGGTCAGGAAAGAAATTATTTTCAAAGCTCAATGGATGCAGAATATATGTAATAACAAGAAAACAATATGTTTACACTTTATAGAGCAAGTTTATTAATAAAGATTTTTGAAATAAAGGTATCCTATGCAGCTCTATTAATATTGTTGGTTGACTTTAGTATTTCAGGTAAATAGCCCCCCCCCCCAAAAAAAATGAATTAAAAAAAAAAATTAAGGTTGCAGGGTAAAATGTTAGGGTAGGTCGGGTGACAGGAAACAAGAGTACATACAATCAAACTTGTTTAGTACAAACACAGATATTGCGATTTCACAGATATACATGTAGCAAAGTCATTTTGGATCCCCCGCTTTATGAATAAAATGAATTTCTTATACGGTTCTAATGAATAATGGTTATAGCAAAGTAATTTCAAAGGTCCGAGTGACTTCGTTATAACCAAATTTGCTGTATTAATTTTTTGCCTAGAGAATATATATTCAACATAATTGCATGAATAATCAATATCTAAATTTCATTTAGGAACACACACTCACAAAATATCTTTTTTATATTGTATGAGTTCTGTCATAATAACAACTGTGCCTCTAAAACTGTTAATGAAAAATTTTACATGTAGAAATGAAAGTCATTCTCAAGAGGAAAAACAAAGGACTCCACAGACTAGTGTATCTGTCCAGCCAGTACCAGTGGCAGAGTTATATCAAGGCATACAGCATGAAATCATTATTCCTGCCAAGGAAGGAGGAAAAGGTTTGGAAGAAATAGTTTTCGTAAAAATAATTAAAAACACAACACTTCTTTGATTTTGTTTAAAAAGTTTGTCATTTATCTGTGATTTTTTTTCCTATTATCAGAAATGTCTGGATTTAAGAAATTTGCTTAATCAATAATAACAAATTTACCCTAAAAGATCATAACCGGTATATTTTTTATAAACATAAAAATATGCTTTAAAATTTGTATTTGTATTTTTTTTTCAGTTCCAATTACCACTGATAGGCCATGTTCCCTACCAGGTCTCATGCAACATGACCACCCATATGTGGTGAGTCCTGTGTCAGGATCATCTAATCTCACTGACACAGATGCCGATACCCATATAACAAACCTGGAGCATGAAAATAGGCATCTGAAGGTATTTTTACAGCATAGCAATTGGTTTTTTTTATTATTTCATATGTATTATGTCATATAAATACATGTACAGGGTGTTTGAGCAAATACGCATTCTCTTAATATTAGTGTTGGCAAATCGGACGATTTTTAGTAACTGGTTATTCGCTTCATCTTCCATTTGAGTACCCGGTTACTCGGATGATTTTACGTAAAGTATCAATATCTTTTATTTATGTTATTGTTTACTTATCGGTAGTAATAATACGCAAATATACTGTATATGGACATTATTTTTATAATACACACATGCGCTATTGTCAACAAATTTTGATTTTAGATTAAAGAAAATAAGAAATATGACAAACGAGGGAAAAAAATAAAGACATTCTTAACCACCATCTCACAATTGCATTCGTTATGCTTTACTTTTCAGTCCTTGAAATAAGTCGCTAGCAAGGAGAATAATAATTAATATCTACATATTCTGTAATTAATAGTTAATTTGTTGAGATTTTGAATTAACTGGTTTTGAATTCTTACAACTCCAAGCTTAATTTGTCTTAGGCAGCATCTCGTTAAATTATTAAATGAGATAATCATAATTCAGGCTTTCAAAAGTTGTATACCCCCAGGCAATCAAAGCTAATAATTAAATAAACTGTGAAAACTAATCAAGACAATTTGATCCACTATAACCATGTATAAAATCAAGTCTAACGGTACCTAAAATTAGGGAAGTGTGTAAGTATATACATTTATAAATTATAAAACTAATTTTTTTGCATTTACTATGTAGATTTTTTTTCATGCGAGTAATAGCAGTTTTACTAACAGATACTCACATCATTCGACGGTTAACCGGGTACTCATTGCCAACAAAACTTAATGTATTTTTAATGTTTGTTTTAAAAAATGTAACATGTGCTTAACTTTGTAGGTTCATTGTGAACAACTCGAGGAGAGGATAGTGGCTTTTAAAGAGGAAAACACACAACTGAAAAATCAGTTAAATGAAAGTGAAAGACAAAGAAAGGACAAAGAAAGGAAGTTGAATCCAAACTTCAAAACAAAGACAAACTTTTCCGAGAGATTTTAATAGATAAACTAACAAAGTGTGACAACAATGTAAGACTCTTTCTTGGGCTGCCCTCTCTTCTGTTTTTAAAGGGTTTGTTCGACATATTGAATGGTGCAGCTTCCAGTATGAAATATTGGACTCGTAGATCATCAAGTCATGAAAAAAAGTGGCACTCAGAAAATTTAAGGAGACCTGGGAAACAAAGAAAACTGCAGTTATTTGAAGAATTCATTTTGGCACTACTTCGTCTGCGTTTAGGCCTGAACACCATGTTTTGTTCAGTCTTGTTTGGAGTGTCTCAGTCCACAGTTTCTTCCATATTCACCACATGGATGTGTTTTCTAGATCAGCAATTAAAACCATTACTTAAATGGCCATCAAGGCAAAAAATAAAAAAGCATATGCCTCTTTCCTTCCGTTTAAAATATCCAAACACAAGAGTCATAATCGATGCAACGGAGTTCTTTGTTCAACGTCCGAGGAATCCTTCAGCTCAGAGCAGGACTTGGTCAAATTACAAAAACAAGAACACTTTCAAAGCGCTGGTTGGGATTTCACCAAATGGGGCCTTTACATTCATATCTGAATTATGGTCTGGAAACATTTCAGATCGCAGCATTACTCTGAGAAGTGGATTTCTAGATCTTATTCAGCGAGGTGATCATGTTATGGCAGACCGCGGATTTTTAATTAATGACCTCCTTCTTCAGAGGGGAGCCCAGCTGAATATGCCACCATTTTGTCGGCCATGTCAGTATGGAAAAGGCAAATACTTGACATCTAAACAAATTAAGGAGTCAAAAAACATTGCCTCATTGCGCATTCATGTGGAGCGTGCAATTCAGAGACTGAAAAGTTACAAATTCTTTGATGGTATTATGTACATAAAATCATTGTCTATTGCAAATCAAGCCTTACAAGTAGCGGGTATTTTTTGCAATTTTATGGCTCCCCTTGTCAGCAAAGTTCAGAAAAATAAGATTTTCTAACTAAATACAATCATGATTATTGTTTGCAAGTGCTACAACATTACAAGTGCAACAACTTAAATTTTGTTGCAAAAGTTCATTCTTTCACATTATTTATTTGATATTTTATATAGTTCACTAATTTGAATGAAGGAAGTTTTATGTTAGTGTTATGTACTGTTATATTGGCATATCTATTATTACAGATTTACTGATTAAAAGTTTATATGAAGGACACATATTTTTTATCATTGTTCCGTAATACTGCACTAAGTACCCCGGTATGCAATATTCAAAGCATATAGGAAAAAAAATAACTGATTTGAATATGTTTTAAACAATTTCTTTAATTTTTAGATATGAATTGTATAATAATAAATTCAACTGATGATGATTTTTGGAAATATAAATGTCTTATAAAACTTGACGACAATTTTTTCTTTCATACATTCCCATATTTGTCCATTGAAGAACACTCTTTCAGAAAAAATGCCTGAGTGTGTGTACAAAATAAAATCACAGTAGGTACGTTTTGTTACAGCCATTTGACACATCATTTGACAATAATATGGTGAGTTACTGTTTTTTTCTTAAAACAGGAAATCCATTTCTTAGTTCAAAATTTTTTAAATCACATGCTGCTGCTTCCTTTGGTTTTTTATCTTTATACTTGTATGGACATTTAATTTCGAGGCACCCTGGTAAACAACAGTCACACTCTAGTAAACCATCTGGTGAGGCACCAATGAAAGGAAGCCCATCATCAATTATCAGGCCTGCACTGGAATATCTTAGATTAGTGTGAATTTTCCCATTTAACTCCAAATACATATCTCTAGCTTTTGCTTCATATTTTCTACCATGTACAAGTGCAGGAATACAATAAGTTTCTGAGGTAGCATATTTTTTACAAAGAATTTGTGTAACAAGGCTACCATTTTCATTTCGACCACTGAAATGTAGGCAGTTAAACACAGATGATGCAGTAATGCGACCTACTCTTTGATGATGCCATACATCTGATGAGTTTTGAGCAACTGTACTTTTTGAAATTTTGACTGCAAGATTTCTGTCAAAATAAACTTTAAGACCATCAACAAACTCTTCAAAGGAAGCATTTGGATTCATCATATAAAATTTTTGAGCAAATTCAGTCACATTCTCACACACACTTTCTTCAAATTCATATTCAGAATCGGAACTATCAGATAGGGTAAATGCTGCACATGCAGCTAATTTTTCCGCTTTTAAAAGTTTGTATATCTCTTTTTCAGTTCGATTGTTTAATTGTTCATTAGTAACAGGTGTGTATTCTTCATCACATGCCATGGGCTGAGGTTGGTTGTTTGGTTGCTGTCTTAGATCAAGGTCAGTAATTTTTACTGGTCTTGTTGACCTTACAGGATTTGTCCACTTAGCCTTTTTATCAGTGACACCAATCTCTGTTCGATCATTCAGTCCAAGGCAAAATTGTTGAAGTCCAAACAGCAAAGCAGCAATATGCTTACATGTACCATCCCCACTACAAAATAAAAATTATGGCACTGCTATTTATGAAGTCAAAATTTGTCATCTTTATTCATGCTTTGAATCCTTTGCTATGATATAAAAAAATTTACCATTTATACATGCAGAATTTTTATTATACAAATACTTGAATGCTTTAAAAAATATGAATTATACTTTTTAAAATAAATCATTACAGCTTTTCTTCTGGAGAACAGTTATTTCCAAGATCTGATATTAAAAAAAAGAACATTGGATAGAAAATTCTGATCTATATATGAATATCAAATGCTTTATATAGAACAGCCAACATATAAGAATAACACTGATATCATGTCACAACCTAAAATTATAATTTCAATCCAATGTTTTCTCAAACGTCCGCGACGAATAATTGTATAATAGATCTATAGTACATACGCAACACATGTGCACTCTCCAGAGACAATTGTTCCATTCTCTTGTACCAACAGCCACATTTTGTAGGGCTCAGCTGTCTGTCGTTCCTCTGGAGTGGATGAACCTCTGATGTAACAGAGATTAGAGTCGAGTTTAGACATGGCCACGTTACTAATGTGACCATTTGAATGCAAGCGGTAGATGTTGTCGGATTTGTAATTTTTCAGTCTTTCATTTGTCCACAGACAAGTGGTTTTTAAATAATATTGAATATCATACGCCTCGATGGACGGTATTTTATCTAAACATTCATCCCATTGTATATTTGGGGAATTGGGATGTGGATATGTTACGCCATGCACAGTCCTACGTTTCAGTCGCATGTGCTAAATCGAATTTTGGCTGTACATTTTGTTTAAACGCTTCGCGAGCTAAGTCTAATAACTCATGTTTTCTGTAGCCCGATACCCTTATACCACGATCTGTCAACAATTTCTTTAATTCGGGCAAAGATTTTTGCACAAGAAATGATTCGTTCTCTGCCATTAGTTTAGCTACCGATTTGTTTACAAAAGTTGCCCAAGTTACGCGTCATTTTCGTGACTTCTTTTTTAAAAGAGTTCCACAAATTTGTAGTTCCGATATTCGGTATTGGTAGTTGCAATAAAATACATTGTATTATTTATGAAAAATATTTAAATATGTCTTTCCTATAAAGCCGCAGTTCTAGAATTATGTAAGCACTGTAAGTCAAACATACATCGTACCGAAGTCGTTTAATTGATGTAAATAAATTGCCGAAAATGTTGAAATTTCAGCATGTTCAAGAAACTCTTTAAAATATTTTCCTGTTCTGAAGTTCCTTTTTTGTAATGCTGTAACTCGATTCAGAAACCTGATATATAAACACGGCAAATCTACTTTCAAAAATGTTAAGTAGTTCGACTATCGGTCAGAATTTCCTCTGCTTTTCAGAATATTTGTTCCCTTTTATCAGCATGTACGACCATATCATTTGTGTAAAGAATTATTGATTTTATATAAATGTGTGCTTGTAATCTTTCGTAATTATAATGAAGTGTGATTCAGTTGCGAATTTGTTCGCGAAAATACCGCGAAATATTAGTAAACTCTGCAACACAGTAAAATCTCAAATGATAGAGAACCCTGATAGAACACGCAACTTTTCGATGATTTTTATAATTATTTTTTTACGATTAAGTTAAGATTGTTTCTTGTATCAACAATTCAACTTGAAAATATTTCTATCCCCGAATTGTCGTTTGCGATATAATATATACTTTACACATATATAGAATTTCTATAATTTCCATTTGAATTTTTTACAGGTAAAGTGGGCGATAAAAAAACAAATAAAATTGAGAAATATCAATAAAATTTAGATAAATAACTTTCATAAAAATATTGTGCAAGAAGTAACGTATATGGTAGTTCTTAAAAATATGTTAATTTCTTAAAAGAATAAAAATTACATTATATTCGCATAAAAACAATATATGTAGAACTTTCTATAATTTTAAAAATCACATAATTATCATTTCAGGCACGTTTTCCTGTTTAAAAATCCTATTAGATGACAACTCGACAAGGAAATATTTTATTCAGGAAAGGTTAAAAACAACACATATATTCGAGGAAATCGCATCTCTGTTATTTTGAGAGCTTTGTAAAACGAGAATTTGTAGTTTAGATATTGGTTTCCCGAAGAAACCAACATAGTAAATCAACACCGCCATTGACACTCCGTAAGTACCATCTTTCATCAGACATTTTAATTATAGTTTAAATCTAAGGCTCCAGAGAGTATATTTCTTACATGTCATTTACACGTTTTTTTCGTCATTTCTGTACTTACAGGAACCGGTTATTGTACAGATCAATAGAAATGTGGTGCAGAGGACAACTCATTTTTTTTCATCTCTTCTATTTCATAGTAAGTAGTTCAAACGACTGTTCATTAGTGTTAGACTTTACTTTATCATATTTTTTGTAACAATGGTTTACCAAATGTACTTATTGTCCATTCCCAAAAGTCTGTGGAAAAATGTAGGAAAAATTTGACATATGGTTATAAATTTTCAACGCTAAAAACCAGGTTGATAATGCACCTTCTTTATAATTTCAATGCTATTTTTTAAATAATCAATTTGCAAAGCAAAACGGAAAATAAAGAGCAATGTTTAAGAATAAATAAACAAATAAGATTTGTTTCATTAAAAGTTCTTTGAAATAAAATGAATTCATTGTGATGAGATAAATATCAAAACATCTAGAAAATAGAAAAATGTTTTATTTTCAAAATGGCGTAAAAGATAATTATCAAGTGATCAATCATATTCCATGGCCAAATATAATTAAACATTTCTATCATATAGTATAAGTAAATGTTAAAAGTGTTCAACGTACACTTAACTTGGCTCTTCATTTTAATTTATCAGAAAAATGTTGCCTATCTCTTATTTTTTTTCAGTCAGTCAACTGTTTTAAAATGATTTTATCCATAGATTAAAATGAATATATTTAAATTCCTTATGTCTTTAAGGTACATTAAGATTATATATGAAACTCCTGTTTGATTTATTGATACTTGGTATTGAAAAAAAATATATTTGTACATGTATTTTGCAACAACTGAGAGCAGGTAGCTTATATAAGCCTGATAATTGTTTTATCTTCAAATTAGTTTTCTTTTTTACTCAGAAATTAAATATTTAAAACTATCACTGGCGGAATAATATTTGCATGTACTTAAATACAGAAAATACTTTTAGGCAGGCACGTAGCAACTAGGTGGTTGCAATTTTTACCAGACGTACTTATTTCAATTGAATATGTTTCCTGAAGGTTTGCCCCCCCCCCCCGACTTTTTGCTTCTGTAATCTGAAATAAGGGTATTTTAGAACTTTGAAGTAAAAATTTTGGTTTTAAAAGCAAATTGCATTGGAAAAATACCCCCCCCCCCCCCAAAAAAAAAAAAAATTCATTTACCATCTTCCTTTTCGTGCCAAATTTAATTGGGGAGTTCAGCGTTAATTTTCTTCAATAAAAATTCTTTTATTTTTATAGTTTTTTTTAATAGTAATAATCGTACTTAGAATTTTTTATTTTGACTACATAATTATATGAATATATTTATTTCTTTTTAAATATCATGAAGTGATAACAACAACTTCGTTTAATTTAATGCTTCCTGGATAATCATAAGAAAATAAAACTTCTTTCATCCCAATTTTGTAATAAATGCTGATTATAAACATCAGTCAAAAAAAAATAATTCGCAGACACGTACAAAATAACTTTAAAAAACGGACTTGTTTAACACATGATATGGCTGAGACGTCGCCCATGAATGAAATACATTTTGATATGAAATACGTATTATTTGGAATAATGCACTCTAAAACGTAATTGAGAAGAAAAAGAGAAATTATTATTTTTTAATCATTTATATTTTTCTCATTACTCAAAGAATTTAAATTTCTCTGGAAAATTTTTTAACTATTTAATTGTTACAAAATGTTACTCAGGTATATGACGTCAATAATGCATCAATAGAAACGTGGATTCAACCTGAATAATACAGCCGATTTTTATCTAGATAATACGTTTTGGGGCGAAAATGAATTTCATTTTGAAAATAAAGTTGTTAGTTTATTGTCCTATTAATTATCTTTAATGTATTTATTCTACTAGGATTCCGATAGTGTGAGATGTTTACATGTAGCATATTTACATATACCACGGGAAATAACTCTTGCATTGCGAATCTTTTTAAAAAAACGTCTATATATTTTGTCAAAAAACTTCTATCAATTTTTTTTTATTTTTGAAACAGAAAGATGAAATATGAAATATTTCTATATTAAGTTCAGCGTGTATTAAAGTCCTGTTAAAAATGTATTGGAAATTACGGTTCTTTGCTTCTGATTTTTATAGGGGAATTCAGGAACACGAAACAGATGACATTATACTGAAAAAGCATTTTCAAACATTTTTTTTATTATATCTTTTTCCATTTGGCGATACTATATATCCTTATGAGATTAAGATAAATGATACTACAGAATCTAACACATCTACTCATACTTGGATATATTAATTGAAAAAAAAATCGTTCATGGTTATTTATAGCCAAGCTTATAAGATAAATGTGATGAATTTAACTGTTGTATCATCAATATGCCTTCATCGCCTACATCAGGAGTTTATATTTCTCACTTGAATAGATACCCAAGAACATGCTATACGCATGAACCATTTTAAATGAAAGTGACAATTGACAAACAAGTTGTTGAAACAATGGAATCAGCAGTTTCCTCTAAAGTCATCATTTCGTGAGTTCTATGGTCGATACAATGACCATATCAGCAAACTCAATTAATCAGTGTGTAAAAGGCTGACTGACGTTTTCCATAGTACTAATTGTTTGTCCATTATTTAGACACTGAATTGATGACTGATTTTTCCCAACTATTTCCTGATCATGAAAAAGAGAACAAGGCAGTTGAGACCGGTCGATAGGGGGTGGTCACTCTTCTATGGCACCTGAACCAACCTCTGATGTTTCGGAGGTCTCTGTTCGGTCTGTTCCTACTCTGTATTTGTTTTATGAGATTTGAGCTTGAATACATAGAGGATATTGAATGTTTTGTAGTTGAATATGAAATTTTTTTCACGAGTGGCACAGGAGTTTTGATAACTTCACGAGTGCAAAGCACGAGTGAAAATATTAAAAATCCTGTCTCACGAGTGAAATAAATTCCATATTCAACTACAAAACATTGAATTTTCTGTTTATTACATTAAACAAAAATCTTTGATTTTTTCCTTTGCCTCTTTCTTTTTGTAAGACAGTCATAGGCACGTGACATAGTTGAGCGGTTGAAACGTCATAGCTATGTTAGGTGAAAACACTGTAAACATGGATTTAGCAACAAATTTTTGGTAATTTTGACAGTTTTATTCGCTGTCAGAATGTTTATTCATTTCTATCTATCTTATATTAGGTCAAGGAAGATTTTTATTAAAACAATCTTCGTTATGGGAAGGGAAATCGAGATTTTTCCCCCACTTCTGATATATTTCACACTGTGACAGGATATCATTTTTATTCAATGGATAAATTACAGTATTTCACGGGTAAAAATGTAATAATTTTCGTTATCTCAATATATTTCACATAACCATACCGTAATATGAAACTACATTTAGTTCCTCAGCACGCGCCTACTCTTTTGATTCCTTAATTTATATAGAACGTGTCAATTGAAACTGACTTTAAAATCAGCGGGAATAATTTTGCACACATTTGTTTAAGTTATTTTTTCTCAATATTTACTTTCTTTAGGATACCCTAAATGCAGAAATACATGCATCAGTACAAAAGTTTTATATTATTCCAACTTTAAGAACTTTATTTAAAAGTTTTATAGCTTATTCATCTTGAAGGGTATTTCCCATGCCTTAACATGCTTAATTCTGTGTCTTTCGTCATCATTTCAATTTCCATCCCGATGATCCATTTTAAAAACTCCATTTTAAGTATAAACCCATCAACTCAACGTTGTAAGATATACATGTATTCAATAAACAAAATACATGTAAGATATGTATCTAAGCTTTATATGATACTTTGATATCTATTTTGAAAATCGTGGTAGTATATAAATTTTTTTTAATCTTAATACCCTTGGGATTCATAAACTAATTTCAAATTGTCTGTAAAAATTTACAATGTATTTTTGTTGAATTTGTCAATTTAATTTTTTTTTTTCGAAAGGATTATATAAAAACACTATCCTTAGCTATTTAGTTGAACAAATAATTGGTAAGGTACCTCCTTTTCTGAGACTAAACTTGTAACAGTTGCATTACTTTCATGATAAAATCTCTATTAAAAAAAAATAAAATATACAAACATGTAAATTGTACATGCATACTGATTATGGCTTCCATTATGTTTATGATATAGAATTTCATAGATATTGTTGAATGGTTTTATTTTTTTTCTCTATATACAGGACTACACCTCATCCTCACTCTCCTGTGATGAATTGTCTTTTCAAACAATGAAGATAGTGGCTTCCTGTCCATCAAATGAAGATGAGAAATACAAGTTAGCTAGAGATAAAAACTGTACGAAAACTTGGAACAGTTATAATCGCAACTGTAATGAAGATCCTTTAAAATTTCAATACCACTGTGTTATCAATGTAAACAGAAATGAAACAATTGAAGTATGCGCCAAGAAAATTCTTATACATGGTACATTTTTTTAATCACATTATTTTAAGATTATCTACATTATCTACATGTATAACATGTATAAACGATAGTCAACAGTGCTAGAAAATGATAGAATAAAAGAACGGGAGAAATGTTAAAACACTTTAGGCTGTTTATCCATGAAAGTTTTGTGTAGTGTGACGTGTACCGGTATTTTATTGCTCCATGAGATCAGAACAGGTTTTCTGATAATGACTAATTAATTATATTGACCTTATAAGACATAAGAAAAACACAAAAGGGATTCAGTTGTGTAATAATTTGAACCGTCGTTAACTCTGAAATCAGACACAATTAATGCTAGTCACCGACTTGAAATATTTGCTTTCAGTCCACGTTTAAATTAAAAAAAAATAATACTTAAGCTACGAGGGCTGTTTGAAAATTATTGAGACGTTGTGTATATTTTGTTTTTTAATGAACGTCTTTCGGTAAAAATTTGTATATACGTTTGACATACACGTAGTATTAATAAAAGCAAGAAATATTTTACAAAATTTAATGTTAAATATTTTCTCTACAATAATGTATAATATATGGAACGCCGTCACTGCCTTATAGCAGAACACAGCAACTGCAATGCGTCAACCTTACATTACATTATATCAACTCTTTATGACATTTACTCACACAACTATTAAATTGTGTAAACCATATATTACATTATTTCAACTCTACATTATATTAACTCATACTACTATAGCAGTATGTGAACTTTCCTTTAGATTATGTCAACTCTTTATGACATTTACTCACACTACTATTGCATTGTGTGAACTTTCCTTTACATAATGTCAACTCCATATGACAGTTACTCACACTACTATTACATTGTGTCAACCTTCGGTTTCATTATGTCAACTCTTTATGACATTTACTCACACAACTTTTATATTGTGTCAACCATTTATTACATTATTTCAACTCTACATGATATTAACTCATACAACTCTAGCATTGTGTGAACTTTCCTTTACATAAAGTCAACTCTTTATGACATTTATTCACACTACTATCGCATTGTGTGAACTTTCCTTTACATTATGTCAACTCTTTATGACATTTACTCACACTACTACTGCAATGTGTCAACCTTCCATTACATTATATCAATTCTTTATGAAATTTACTCTCGCTACTATTGCGTTGTGTCAACCGCCCATTATATTGTGTCAATTCTTTATGATATTATCGCACACTACTATTGCATCGTGTAAACCTTCCTTTACATCATGTCAACACTTTATGACATTTACACATTCTTGCATTTCGTTATGTTTACTGTTCACGACATTTAATTAAACAACAATTACATTGTGTCAACCTATCAATACATTATATCAATTCTTTATGATATTATCTCATACTACTACATTATGTCGATTCACTATTACGTTATGCGAACACGGGTATCCTCGGCTTTTATATGAGCATAACGTATTTTCCGCGTTCCGCAAGCACTAATATTGGCGGGAGAGAAAATTGTCGTAGAAGAAAACTCAGTGATTTGGGAATGGCATCTTTAAATTAAAAAAATAAGCGACAAAGGATTGACAATCTTGAAACGTGAAAAACCTTAACACTACGACTGTGAATTAAAGTCACGTCGAAATTAAATGGTGTTTACTTTAATCTGATAATTTAATAAATCAAATATTATGAGTTGTGCAGATTTTTTTTTTCCTTTTTATTTTGAATTGTTTGTTTGTGTTTCTTTTTTTGGATAAAAGTCTTAAACTTCTGATCTTACTTAGAACATTTTTGTAAGTTTTTTTAATCAGTCTTGAACTTTCCTTTCTTTTAAAAGTGTAAACACATCGTATAAAACATGTGCACTGGTGAAATAGGGGAGGGGGAAATCCCGCCTTACCATCTTTAATGACCAAAATCTACATGTACATAAAATTGATAAATTTTTTGGTTTTACTTTGTAGGAGATTGCATTAGTTTCACATTAAGTTTAGCTGAATTAAGTTGAAAACTTTTTTTATAAAACTATATAAAGCCTGATAGCATCTCCGTTTTCCTCCTCGTTCTCCAATCATAAACCGCCCCCCTTCGGGCTTGGAAAATTCTTTTTGTTCGATATTCTCATATCCGCTACTGATATGTGTCCATGAATGCTTACTATGGCATATTCGATTGATTTAGATAAGGAATTGGTAAATTTTTTGTAATAGAATTCTGGTCCTGGAATGGTTGAAAAAATTACTAATTCCAGTGACGTATCATCTTTTTTGAAAGGAGGAAGGAAGGGGGGAGGGGTGAGCCAGAAAAAAAAATATTCGCCCCCCCCCCAAAAAAAATTGAGAAGCAAAAAAAATTGTCCACTCCAAGCCTTAAATACTTTATATGGGGAGGGATCCAAATTCGATCAGTTCTAATTTTTTTGTCATATATACTACATTGCCCTCAGTGGACTATACTTTAACAAAAAGTGGGAGTGGGGGCTGTACTTTCAATGAACATTATACATTTTCTATTGTAAAGTTATGTCTGGGAAAAGAGGGGGGGGCTGGTATTTTGTGCCTGTAATTCTTCCTAATCAATCAGGACCCCCCCCCCTTTACCAGTCATAAAAACACGGTCGTCAACATTCATTTTATACCAGATATACAGCTTTGAGATAATGCAAATGTATTTTTACATGTACATCAGGTAATACACTTTTGGAATCAACATGAGAAAAAGTTAACACAATATAAAGATATTTTAAGATCACATAAGAAAGAGTTGACATAACGTAATTATATATCAACATCACGGTATGAAGTTTTGACATAATGTAATAAAGTGTTGATATAATATAAAGACATGTTTACATTATGTTATACACTTTTTACACCACGTAATAAAACACTGACATGAAGGTAAGATGTGTTCACCTCACATCATGGTGCTCTCGCCGTAAAATAAAGATAAACCAATATCATGTAATAGTGCTTTGATATAATAGAAATATACACTCTCAAAAAGGAATGGATTTTTGACTTCATGTAATGATAAGTTTAATTATAAAACACAATTCACTTGACGTAATGCAATTTTGACCTCACATATTAAAGAAATGAAATGATGTAAAGAAACATTCATTTCACGTAATAAAGTTTTAACACAATGTAAACACATTATCACTTCACATAATGAATTTTCGACTTCAAGTTATGAAGTGCTGATATAATGAAAGGATGTATTTACTTCATGTAATGCAGCATTGACTTGATGTAAAGATATTTTTACATAATCTCATAAAAAAATTGGCATAACGTAAAGATATGTTCACATCACGTAATGATAAATTGACATAGAAAATGCATACTTGTATGCTATAAGGCAGTGTTGGCGTTCCATATCAATAGTAGGGGTACCCGGAGCAGTAACTAAATTACATATTAGAAATATGCGACACCAACTTTCTAACTTTTAGTGGATCCATAATAAGAGCGAAAATAGCTGAGTTTCAGTGCATTATTTTTCAATTTCATTTCAAATTCATGTTGTGCAACTTTGTTTGAATTTTGATCAGGGATACAGAAATCATAAAAAAATTAAGCGCGGTAGAGAAATCTCCTTAGAACGGAAAATTGGATTTTGACGTCAAGGGCGGAGCAGCCAGCCGACCCTAAATTTTGAGTAGAGCAATGTAGATCTCTTTTCCAGACTGAACGGCCTGCTAAAACAATAACAACGAGAAGAAAAATTGTGTGTAATAGTTTGTTATTTCATTGGTATACAATTTTTTATACAATTAATTTAACTAGAGTAAAATTAAAAGCCCTTGACGACTATGAGTTTTTACGTACGGTAATAATATAGTTCCGGTGTTAAACCTGCGTTGCATAAATCGACACTGCAGGATTCTAAGTCATCCTTTCCCACAAATAAAAAAAAATCACCGAGGAAGCAAAAGCAAACATTTTTAAAGAATAGTTTGAGAAAAGAGAATTATTGATTTTTGTAATGTTTTATGTAATAACAAAGAAAGAACGTATTAAAGGTTTTCCATTCTTT
>NW_026929886.1:0-10878 GCF_032062105.1 Saccostrea cuccullata
ACTGGAAGGATTGGGGGACTGGCCGTCTTTGAGGGGTAGGTAAGAAAAACCGCAGACCTCTCCTCCTCCAGCTCACTGGTGAACCCTGGTAACCTTGGTCTGATTTTGGTCAAGTATATCTGCATGAATTTCCACAATTCCTCTGAAAAAACGAGGGTGATGGGGGCTATGTAGCCAGTCTTGTGATGTGCAATCTGAAAAAAAATAATGTTAAAAGATCCTGATTATTTTTTAATAGAAATAACATTCAACCTTAGAAATCCCCACTCCCTAACGTACCATTCAGTAAAAAAGAAAATGAAGAACGAAAAAACTCACAACTGCCACATGGTTATTGTCTTTCTTCTCTGCATTTTTTATGTGTCTGACTTTTAAGTTGATTAGGGCGCCCACCCTCTGCCCATTATTAATCAGAAGGTTCAACATTAGAAAATTTCTGGCCAGCAGAAAATTTTCCTCCTGCAACTCCCCTTCACCCAAATCCTCCTCCATGTCTTCAAACATCTCAACCGCTTCAGTGTATATTTTCGACCTTTGAAACTCTGCTATATCCTCCGGCTCTATTCTCTCTGCTGTAATTTTTAATATCCACATATATATATTTAGACAATATTAGGGAGAGAAAAATATCATTAAAAAATGTTTTACTGTAATTATTGAAACATGAAAAAATACCATCATCTTCCGCTCTTTTTTCAACTCTCCTCTTTTGTATGTCAATTTGGAGGGCCCTTGCCCAACGCTTAATTTTTCTGTCGGAGCGTGCCCACGGTTCCCTCTAACTCCCCCGTGTCCACCAGAAAGTCTATAAAATCCTTCAGCGATCCTAAAGAAATAACATTGACAGCAAATTTACAATCAACAACTTTTTGAAATGTTTTATAGACTTGTTTTCAGTAGAGGTTAATAAAATTTTACCAAGATAAGACCTAACAGTCCCAGGTGCGAATTTTATCTCGTGCCATTGGTAGCCATATGTCCCTGATGTTGGATGGTGACAGAAGTGATTGGATATCCAAATCTGGATCTATGGTGGACCAGAGGGAGAAAATTTGCTGAGCATGTTGCTCAGCAATCTTTCTCCCTGTTTTTCTCCAAGCTCATTTGCCATCCCTTGAAATTCCTCAGTAATTTCTCTAAAATAATTTATTAATACATTCCATATTTTGTATAAGGAAGATTTATATATTTTAAGCTTAGATAATTCTAAAAATAAACTTACCCTTCCTCCATTCTCCCCTACTAAAGGACCCTCCCTCTCTTCCATTACAGCTTCAGCTGGTTCCTCACTAAAAAAATTTAATATTAATTTTATACTTTAGTTTTCTTGAAATAAACAGTTTTTTTTATTTATAAACATTAAAATTAGAAAAAACTCACATCAATTCTGCTCCTTTTGCAGACATCACCAGCTGGTGTAAGTCATCCCCTCTTTTTTTCTGGTGGAAGACCACCATGTGGGTATCCAACCTTTTCACAATGGCATTACACCCTCTGATTGGGCAGTGTTTCAATCTTTATAGACAGAAAAATATTATTCGGAAATGCAGAAAGTTTAACATCTTAAACATCAATGTTAGTATATGGATTTGCCATTTAAATAGGGAGTGATTTGCTTACTTGCTGTTGGAGCCTTTTACTCTGGCCTTAGCTGCCTGCTTGGTGTAACCGTGAGCTATGGTGTGGCGGCAGCCTGTGGGTAAATGTCCCACCTCTATGTTGCAGTCAGGGCATTCCTTTCTCTTCCTTTTCCTGATAACTGTTTTCTTGGGCCACTTCCTTGGTCTTTTAGTTTGTACTTTCTTCTTCTTTTCTATAAGAAAGTAATATGCTTGTAACATACTAATACTTATACTGAAAACAAAATAAACACAACAGAAATATTTACTTACCCGTAGTCGGGCGAGGCTAGTCAACAGGATCAGGGATCGGCTCAGGACTGATCATTGATGTTGATGGCTAGAAAGCAACAATATATATTTTGTAAATCGATTTATGCTTCCATTGTCATTTAACCCCAAGAATACTACATCTGGCTCTTAGTGAGTAATAGTTAATTCAGATGTTTACAGTTTATAAATTATAAACCTGCTCTGTTGTTTTGATTACCTCATCGCAGGAAACCTGAGAAATGTTCAAGCTTTTGACATTAGCAATCTGGCATAACCGTTTCCTCTAAATCACCCTCCTCCTCCTCTTCTTCCTCTTCCGGAACATAATCCGGATCATCCTCTTTTTCTACTTCATCCATAGCTTGTCTGAAGTCTTCATCTTCTTCCTCTTCCAGAGTCGGGTGATGGTTAACAGGATGAGGGATCGGGTCTGGACTGATCATTGTCGAAGTTTTAGGCTAGAAAGCAACAATAGATATTTTGTAAATCGAATTATGCTTCCAGTGTCATTAAACCCCAAAATACGACAACTGGTTTGTTGTAAGAAATAGGTCACTCAGATGTTTACAGTTAATAAATTACAAACCTTTTCTGATGTTTTGGCTGCTGCATCGCAGCGAACTTAGCGAAATTGTC
This sequence comes from Saccostrea cuccullata, assembly GCF_032062105.1. Classification (NCBI taxonomy): domain Eukaryota; kingdom Metazoa; phylum Mollusca; class Bivalvia; order Ostreida; family Ostreidae; genus Saccostrea; species Saccostrea cuccullata. The sequence continues at coordinate 2,529 of NW_026929886.1, forward strand.
AACCTTTTGATCTTTGCATTCTTATACATGTCCTCCTCTAATTCACCTCTCTTCTCCTCTTCCTCTTCATCTCCTTTTTCATTTTCCTCCATTGCTTTCTGTATAAACGGGATAAAGAATTTTTTGTTTGTTTGTTAATTTAATTTCTTTAAGTTTTTATGTATAGAAAACTTGTAATTACCCTTTTCTTGATGCTTATTTTCCTCTTAGGCTTGTAATTGTCTGCATGAGGAAAGTGTGCAGTTAACTTCCTCATGCGATCCTCATAAGTTGTGGATTATGGTCACCTCAAACCTCTCGCTTGTTGGTAACTAAATAAAAATTCACATGGTTCGGTCTTTATAAAAGAGATATATTAAAATCGAACCGTATCAGAACGAAGAATAATGTAAGCATATGTTACCTGGAAGTCAGGATTGAACGGTACTTTTAGAAAAAAAGTATCCAATTCCTTCTGGGTGAGATTGTCCTCTGTTGTAATCACCTCCTATATAGAATGCATCATTGCATTAACTGTCTGTATATTGAATACGTCTCACATAGTGCTTTGCAAACTATCATAGTTTTTAATTAACATTTGACTTATATTATTCCATAAAAAATACATTTAAAAAATATGTAACCTACATCTTCTCCATCTCCTCCATCTCCTTTACAACTTCTTGTTGTTGCCATAATGTACTTCTTTAGCTGTTTCTGTAAGGATTAATCTGTTTTAATTGATTCCTGGTGCATTCTCATTCTTATGTTCATTTTTCTATTGTTAAATTTATAATCTTAATCATATTTAGATCTTGTGTAAAATTGAGTAAACTCAGAGGAGAAGATAGTGTACAATTCATATTTTAAAAAACCCGTTTATCTACATATATAGCTAGCGCATGCGCACTGGATAGTGTCCTTACACTACAAAAAAATTATGTCTAATCCTGTGTCTATGGCTTCTGACAGTTTGACTTATATAGGAGCAGAAATAAAGATACCATTGACATTTAAATAATCCTTATTATCTGTATATAACTTGCGCATGCGCAATGACAGTTGCACTATAATCATAGAAAACATATCTCCTTTATCTATGTGCATCACTTCTGTAAGTTTGGCTTAAATTGGAGCACAAATAAAGACACTGTGGACATTTAAAAAATCCCTATTATATGTATATAACTGGCGCATGCGCAATGACAGGTGCACTTTAATCATGGAAAACATATATCCTTATCTATGTGCATCACTCCTATAAGTTTGGCTTAAATTGGAGCACAATAAAGACACTGTGGACAGTTAAAAAATCCCTATTATATGTTTATAGCTGGCGCATGCGCAATGACAGGTGCACTTTAATTATAGAAAACATATCTCCTTATCTATGTGCATCACTCCTATAAGTTTGGCTTAAATTGGAGCACAAATAAAGACACTGTGGACAGTTAAAAAATCCCTATAATATGTACATAACTGGCGCATGCGCAATGACAGGTGCACTTTAATCATAGAAAACATAACTACATATCTATGTGCATCACTCCTGAAAGTTTGACTTAAATTGGATCACAAATAAAGATACCATAGCCAGTTAAATTCTTCCTATATTCTTTTCAAAAATGGCGCATGCGCACAATATGCCATTATTTTTTTCATATAATCAACTACGCATTACTTATATCTTTAAGCATATCAAGTTTCATGGTCATTCTGTTAAAAATGACAAAGTTACAGACGTTTAAATTTTGTCCAATCACAACTTTTCTAACATTTGTTATCACATATTACACATGGCACAATGTGACTTTCAACATGGAAACATACAGATTTTAGGTTTAAACTACATGAAATACTTATCAAAACTATAATTTTATAATGTCTGGGAATCTTATCTTCACAGATATACATAAATTTTCACCAACATTTATGTTAATATCATGTTATAATACAATTTTTGATGCTGTCTGCTAGGCAGCGTACCTTTTTGAATTCAAAGGAAGCAAAAGGAGGTACCAGAAAGACAAAAGGAAATAAGTAAATATAGATCAATCCGGAAAAATTTAAAAAAAAATTTTAAAATTTTTTATTGATTGGATAGGGTTAATATAAGGTTTCTTAACAAGATGATGTGTGCAGAACGAAAATTTATGATAGGGTATGGCTACAAAGAGCATGCGCAGATCAATCATATTTATGTTACATTTTACACTTTCTAACCCCAGGGTTAGGAAATGTAAAATGTAACTTAATTGCATATTATACCCTAATAACCTTTTATGATGATGTCATCGCATTGAAAACTTAAGGTAGGGGTTGAAGGTCAAGTTTGAGGTTCAAGGTCAAATTTTTAGGTGAAAAATCATGTCGCGACTTAACAAGGGCCAATTAAGTGATTTTGACATGTCGAACTAGTCATTGGTCCTTTTTTTTTGTTGATGATGCATCAACCTAAAATTTTTTGCTTTATAATTGTACGGTTTACCTAGATGAAGGAAAAACAGTTTTATTTCCACTGAAATTCCCTGTATTTTCACGAAATACAAGAAAATGTATATTCATAACCCTGGGGTTAGAAAGTGTAAAATGTAACATAAACATTTTGTGAACCTTATGCACTGATATAATTGCAACAAAGTAGAATATGTGTAAAATTAACAAAATTTAGCATGATTCTAACTGACCACAAAACTCGGTTAGTCGAAAAATCATGTTGCGACTAAACAAGAGCCACTTAAGTGATTTCTACATGTCACGACTCCTGATTGGTCCTCATCTTGTCGATTACTCAACAACCTTAAATTTTTTGCTTTATAATTGTACGGTTTACCTAGATGAAGGAAAAACAGTCTTATTTCCACTTAAATTCCCTGTTTTTTCACGAAATACAAGAAAAATGTATATTTATAACCCTGGGGTTAGAAAGTGTAAAATGTAACATAAACATTTTGTGAACCTTATGCACTGATATAATTGCAACAAAGTAGAATATGTGTTGAATTTACAAAATTTAACATGATTCTAAATGACCACAAAACTCGGTTAGTCGAAAAATTATGTTGCGACTAAACAAGAGCCACTTCAAGTGATTTCGACATGTCGCGACTCCTGATTGGTCCTCATTTTTGTCGATTGCGTATCAGTCTGAAATGTTTTGCTTTATAATAGTAAGGTTTTCTTGGCTGAAGGAAATTAAATCTTATTTGTACTTTAATTCCTTGTATATCTAAGAAATAGAAGGAAAATGTATTCTCATTGGGACTTAGAAATTTTCACCTTAAATGCCACTTACCTCTGAGCAGAGGTTATTTTGAATTAAGCTGTCAAATATTTATTCTATTTTCAGGTTATTAATATTAATTAAAAGTAGATTTTCCTCTAATACCAAATATAAATTAAATAACAAACAAATATTAGATAAAAAGGGAAATGTAAAATCTAACTCGGGGGTTTGAAAGTGTAAAATGTAACATAAATCAATTTTTGAACTTAATGTCCTTATCTAATAGAAAATAATAGAAAATGCATTGATTAATCAAAATATAACATATTTATAATTGTTCGCAACACTCAGTTTGTCAAACAATTATGTCGCAATGAATTAATAGGAACTTAAGTGATTTCGTCATGTCGCGACTCCTGATTGGGTCTTATTTTTGTCGAATACGCATGAACCTTATATTTTTGGATTTAAAATTGTACGGTTTACTTATACTAATGAAAATAAGTCTTATTTCTACTTAAAATCTCTGTATTTAAAACAAAAGGGAGGAAATTTTATTTTTGTTCGGACTTAGAAAAATTCACCTAAAATGCTGCTTACCTCTGAGCAGAGGTCATATAAAAGATAACTGAGAGATTCTGGTTTTATATTTTGATTATTTAACTTGAATTAAAGTATTTTTTTCTAAAATATTTCCTTCATACTGATTTATAATAAAAAAGGGCCCAAAAAGGAAATGTCACAAATATTTATGTTACAATTTACACTTTTGGATTTTGTCCATAATCAGTAACTATGCCCTGAAGGTCATTTAGAAAACGCTACAGTTTGTGTTTGTCACCATAACAATGTCCTCTAACAAGGGTTATGACCTACCTCTATATTTAGACCTAACCCCAGACCAAGCCCATTCTCTCTTTATATGATATAAAAAATTATGTTACAATTTACACTTTTCAAACCCTACTTATTTTTTTAGGGTTGCTTATAGCAACGAAAAATTATGCCACAGCTTTTGAGGTTTTTAAATAATTTTAAGGGCCACAAAGAGTTTTTCTGTAGCACTTAAAATTACCCGGGGGGTTAGGATTTAAAAAGTGTAAAATGTAACATAAATAATTTTTTGGGTAAAAAGTTAGGCTAAGGGATATTTTTCAGGAAACACTTTTTTTGCCCAATTTAAGTTAGCTACAGCCAAGAAAACCAAAAAATCTAAAACATTTCCAAAAATTATCGAAATCTGCCGGTTTTTAAGCAATTTATGCTATAAGACGTTAAGAATTTTCAAAACACTGAGAAAAATGTGGAGTTGGGTATACCCCAAGACATGAAATTTTTTATTCGATTTTTTTATGTGGTTTTTTTTCTTACATGGGGTTAAAAAGGGTTTTGAAACACAACATTGAGGGGTTTAGCTACAATCCTAAACCCAATATTGAACCCGCTAACCCCGTTCATTTATAAGCCCAAATGATTTATGTTACAATTTACACTTTTGATTTTTCAGACCCTAGGGTTACATATTTAAACCTAGGGTTAGGTATAAATAACAATTTATTTTTGTTAATTGGGTCGAAAACTACTAATAAATAATCTCAGATAATTACTAAAACGCTTTATATATAATATATAAAGTGATAAACTTTATGTTACAAAAAGTGTTAATAAGACCATAATTAGGGTTAGGGGGCCTAGCGAGGCCCCTAATACTACTTGTACAGACTAAGAACTTACGTCTACTCATGAGCGGGCCTAGATTTAAACCCAAACTTAGTCTCGACTAAGTCTCCGCCTTTTTGTGAAACGCAACTTAGTCCGACTCTCGGGTTTAGTCACTGATTTAGTCCGGACTAAGCTTACGACTGGTCGTAGGGTTTTTTGAGAAACGAGCCCCTGGTTTTAAGAATTGATAGGGCGAGGAGATTAAAAGGTTGCTTAAGTATTGACGGGGGGCGTAAATTAAGTTCTACTTGAGGATGGCACATATCAAAATAGCATAAATGTTTAACTTTGCGGTTGTTGAAAAGACGCTTTTAAAAGATTTTTCCTACTTATTACATTGTAAAAAAAAATGTCTCTCCCATTGTGACCTCTCCCTAACTCCCCCATCCCAACTCGGAGTCATGATTTTAAAAAAAAACTTGAATATTAACTACATACGGATCCTTACATCTCAGTTTCTGTTTTGGAGAAGAATTTTTTTCTCCTATCTATTCTAATGTAAATTTTAGATCCCTCATTGTTGCTACGCTTAACCCCGGGGTTATGATATGAACAAATCTGAATCAATACCATCTGAGGATGTTTCCATTAGTTCCATATAAAAAAAATCAATTATCACAGATATGCTGTTCTCCAGAAATGTTTTTAAGATAATTATACTTAAGATATTATACTAGTAGTATATACTCCGGTGTAAAAATAGATCCCACATTCTGTCCCCACCCTATCCCTAGTAGTTCTGATTTGAACAATCTTGAATCTAAACTACCTGAGGATGCCTCCATATTAATATCACTAATCATGGTTTTCCTGTTCTTGAGAAAATTTATTAAAGATTTTACTATATATTTCTATGTAAAACTTTGATTGACTATTATGTCCTTACCCTGGGGGTCACGATATGAACATACTTGAATTAACACTACCAGAGGTTGCTTCCACATTAACATCACCAAAAATGGCTTTGCTGTTCTTAAGAAGATATTTTTTAAATATTTCTATTTATTCATATGTAAAACTTTGATCGTCCATTCTGATCCAATCTGGAAGAAGGAGTGGCCCTTCCTTTGAACAAACTTGAATCCTCTTTACCCAAGGATACCTTGTGGCAAGTTTGATTGAAATTTTGGCAAAGTGGTTCTTAAGAAGACGTCTCAAAAATGTGAAAAGTTACCGGCGACAACGACAACGACGACAGACAGACAACATATACCAATTCTGATCAGAATAGGTCAATTGAGACTTTGGCTCAGGTGAGCTAAAAAATATCTTCTTAAAGAGCCAAACAGGTTCAAACAGTGCTCAAACATGTCAAAGGACGGGAAAGAATTGCTTTGTGTGCCTTTTAAATTTAGATTTCTTTGGGGATTGTCACAGATAAACACTAACCTTTTGAATTTTCAAAGACTACTGAACAAAAGCTATTCATTTTTGAAAATCATTGGGAAATTTTCTTTTATCATTTTAGAATTTTAAGAGTGTTCAATATCCATTGTTGGAGTCTTTTAAAATTAGTAATTCTTTCTTTTGACAATGTGTGATACAGAAATTTAAATATTACAAATATACATCAATAAAAAAAACTGTCTAAGGAATTGCTGCCTCATAATAATAATTTGAATTCTTATTTGCAAAATATTTGCCTTTAAATACATGAATACTTTTTTTTATCAAATTTTGGAATGTCGAGCGACAATGCGATGCACCAAATTATAATTCCAACCTGTATTCAATTGGAAGACTCCTTCTTATGCATAGGCAATTTCGCCACATATGATCCACATATGCATTGCCTTTCATATGATGATCATATGTGGATCATATAAGAATCATATGTGGCAAATCATATGTAGATCATATGATTTTGTGAATCATATAAAGTAATATTCATGAAGGATATGGAGATAACGAACAGTATTCAATCTTAAAGTCCATGAAACAATAAAATTACGAGCAGAGCAAATACGGACCTCCGAAACATCAAAGGTGGGATCAGTGGCCATGGAGGATTGAGCATCCCCTGCTGACCGGTCATACCCACCGTGTGCTCCTTGTCATGGTCGGGAAATAATCGAAAAATCCGTTGTCAATTCAGTGTATAAATAATGGACTAACAATTAGTATGAAACATGTCCGTCAGCATTTGACACAATGATAAATTGTACAGTTGTAAGGGTAGTAAGGGAAGTTGACGATAGAAAAATTAAAGTCATCACGTTTATCATATGTTCGGTTGTTAGATTACCATTTAATTAGGTCTTTTTCAAGTAAAATATCCAAGTATGAAACAGATGTGTCAGACCCAGTGGTATCTTTTATCTCAAGCTCACCGGATATATATCGTATCGACGTAGGAATGGAAATTACCATTGTTAATTGACAATACATCGACAATATATCTAAATGTCGAGTTGAAAGCCACAGCAAGTGTTTTCTTCTTTTCACGCATAAGATTTTGCACCAGTTCTGCTTCATATGAATATAAAATTAGGTCTGCTAATAACAGAGCGCAATTGGTACCCATGGGAATTCCAATAGATTGTTGGAAGATCTGGTCTCCAAAAACCACGTAGATATTAGAAACTCAAGTATCTCTTTGATGTCAACTTCAGGGTACCTGTATGTGCAATCAGAATGTGTTTTAGCAAAATAATTTTGCAAATGACCAATGACCATGTACGTAAATGTACGAGTTTCATTTTTATACCCGCACTTTCGAAAGAAAGTTCGGGTATATTGTTGTTACTCATGTCTGTCCGTCCGTCCGTCCGTCCGTCTGTCACACTTTTCTTCCCTGAACTCCTCCTACATTTTTCACAGTAGCTTAATCATCCTTTGGGAGATGGTTGGGGGTGTCATGTAGATGTGCAGTAAGGTTTCGGAATTTTGATTTTGCCCCGGGGGATCAAATGGGGGTGAAAAATGACGTTTTTTATACAAAAAGCCCCTTCTTCCCTGAACTCCTCCTACATTTTTCACAGTAGCTTAATCATCCTTTGGGAGATGGTTGGGGGTGTCATGTAGATGTGCAGTAAGGTTTCGGAATTTTGATTTTGCCCCGGGGGATCAAATGGGGGTCGAAAAATGACGTTTTTTATACAAAAAGCCCCTTCTTCCCTGAACTCCTTCTACATTTTACTCAGCAGCCTAATCATCTTTTGAGAGATGGTTGATGGTGTCATGTAGATGTGCAGTAAGGTTTCGGAATTTTGATTTTGCCCCGGGGGATCAATTGGGGGTCGAAAATGACGTTTTTTATACAAAAAGCCCCTTCTTCCCTGAACTCCTTCTACATTTTACTCAGCAGCCTAATCATCTTTTGAGAGATGGTTGGTGGTGTCATGTAGATGTGCAGTAAGGTTTCGGAATTTTGATTTTGCCCCGGGGGGTCAAATGGGGGTAAAAAAGACGTTTTTTATAAAA